>NC_135184.1:23939466-24204466 GCF_041146795.1 Maylandia zebra | reverse complement strand
TGGGCTGTGAGCTGTGTCTGGAGTGGAATCTAATTAGGTTGAGATTGCCTTCTTTCGTCATGTGAGTTCTTGGCCCTGCTTAGTTTTTACATACCGGTCCTGCTTGTCCTCTCAATTATCATTGTTATCTGTCATTATGTCAGGCAGTCAGAGACGCTGACACAAATGCCGCTCCTCTTGTGCGCTGTATCAGCCACTCTCTGTACAGCAGCTATGTTCACACAGTCCTGACCTAAATAACATCATGTTTAAGGACACTGATTCTCTTACTTGCCGTTTCATGGATGTACCCAACTTATCTGACTTCATGTGCAGCTTTTCCTTGCACCTTTGTAGCTTCTAGTGCTTTTGAATTGACTTTGTAGAAAAACTGGGCTGAGTTGCAATTTCTGCAGCAAAACTTCTCAGCCATTCAGTCTGTGCTTGAAACAAGGAATCATTCATACTTTATTTGGACAAGAATGAGCCTCGAGTAATTGTGCATGAATTCAGGATTTAGAAACCCTGGAGAAATGAGTCCAGTCTAGTCTTCTGTCTAGACACTGTGGGACTGTGTTGCAGGTTGCTCCGGTGTGCTGGATTGTTATTTATGCCTCCTTACTGGCAACAGCTGTGGCTGGAGGCATCATATTTTCAGGTTGTTTGTCTTTTTCTTTGAAGGTTTACATCTTTTCGTGGCAGTCACGTGAATGCTGATGTCTCAGGACACCTGAAATGTGAAGTAGTGATGATTATGTGGATTTTCTGCATTGCTAGCATTCAGATGTATGTGTATATATAACACAGTGTCTACTGTCATGGCTGAAACTATTAATCGAAATCAACTTTACTGGCCAAAGATAAATATACTTGATACCCTTTTTTTTCTTTTAAGTTAATTAAAAGCCCTCATTACATTTATTATGCAGACATGGATGTAAGGCGCAACTTGAATTGCTGGTGGAGACACTGCAAGGTGATTAGACTAGTTGATCCAGTCAGTCTGCAGCAGAAGTTACAGGATTGTGCAGTTAGTTCTGAGAAGCCATAGTATGTGGGTTTGAACTTAACTGTATCATGAAATATACTGTGTTATGTTTAGCACCACATGTCTTATGTGAACAACTTTCCATTAATCTTTGAACGGTCCTGCTGCTTTTCCTGGAAACTATCTGATTGCTCAGGGATAGAAATGACTGTTAGCTGATCTCAATCAAGCAGTCTTGGTAATCATAAGGAACACTGAACTTCCGAGTATTCCCTGTGGACAGAGTGTGCAGCCAGTATGCTGGGTGGGGTCAGTCAGCTTCACTTATCTTAGCAGGTTTGGCTGCAGCTCTGGGGGTGGTGCTGCAGCTCTGTGTCTTGTCAATGTATGTGCAAATGCTAAACCTGGAACCCTTATATACATTTATCACTAGTGACTAAGCAGCAGCCACCCTCCCAAATTTAGCAATTTGGACATATCTTCAATTTTTTTATCAATTATTTTTTTGTTCAGACCTTCTACATCCAAAGTGCTTTAAATGCTTAATTTCTTAACATCGATCAAGTCACCAGCATCACCAGCATTTAGAGTTAAGCTTAGGTTTAGATTAACATCCTTCTCTTTTTATCGATCCATTGCATACTGTGTATAAAAGATGGATATAACCAATGTGATGTCATCAATTGGTTTGAGTTTCTCTTTGATAATTTTAGTATAATGGAAGACGGCTATTATGCTGAACTAAGATTTTTCTAAACTAAGAAAAATGTAAATATTTCACCCATCAAGTCTGAAACAAAGACTTACTGGTCTTTAATCTGATTACCTGCATTTTATTAGTCCAAGAATTACCAATACTCTAAGAAACCCAAGGGCAAAGATGCTTGAAGGGTTCATTACAGTGAATCAAATTAGGCCTCAATCGCACAGACGTAGAAAGTGGTGGTGGCCCCCTAGCAACCTCTAGCTGCTAAGGAAAAAAGTATGTAGTTCCCCGCTGATTGGCTAGCAATCACTGCAGATTGTTGGTTGACCAGTGGATTCCAGATGATCACTGATCAGTCTTTGGTCCTGTGACTGAAGCTTAAGATGAAACAACCCGTAGCTGATACCTTATGGCCTATACATCAACTCCTTGTCATGCAAAGTCTCTATTAATGCAACCCATAATACGTTTATGCTTTTATATAATTTCAACAGGTGAATTATAGGTAAATTCAGTCTCATGCAGTTGTAATAAAGGAGGGAAAGAAAAGAAACCTTTCTTAATACCAAACTGTAAACATGTTTAATTCTGCTGTAGAGTTGGGCATTTTAACATGGGTGTCTTTGAGAGGCAAACTGAATATGGCATTATAGGAAGTGTAGTTTTCAACCATTTGGCATACACAAATGGAGAGCTTATAAAAAATGAATATGTTGGGCACAATTGAATGTATGAAACTCAATGACAAAGGAAGCTTTTTCTTTTTTTAAATAAAATGTTTTACATTAGCATGTGGCTAAAAAGTTACCTAACCCTAAGCCTGCGATGCTAAATTATTAATGAACATTTCTGCAAAGCGACTTGCTGACTCAATGTGTTGTTTCAACAAAGCTCATAAATGAGGATGGCAGATGCCCTGGTGCTCGTGTACCAGCTGTTGCGTATGATAAGTCTTATCAAGAATGGCAAAATTGTGTGTTGTCAGGGCCTGCAAAATGTTACAGTAACACAGTAATGCTAATGAGCATTTCTGAAGAAGAAGTTTGTTGTGCAGTTAATTTGCATAAATTGTGTTAAAGGTCCCAAGTCTCTAATGTCTCTTTGGCAGACAAAATCATTGCTGTTTTAACTGCCAAACAGCAGCTGACAGACAAACCAGAGCCTAATAAGTACCTCTTTCTTTTTTCTGGTGGGAAAGTAGTGATGTCAGGCTTGTGGTTCTCACAGTATAAAACAAGTATAAGCTCACCACGTCTGTGTTGTGCCTCACCCCTTCTTTTTCACAGACTGAGAAACTCTGCAGCCAGAGTCTCCCTTCTAGTTTATAAACACAATCACGCTTTACTCAGCATCAGGACTGATGACTGAGTATTAGTAAGGTTGATAAGCACTGTTACCTTATGAGAACAGGGAAGTGTTTATAGTAAAGCAGGTGCAGAGTAGTTCTGAGGGACATGTTTTAGGTACAGCAGGAGACGGTTTTTCACTCAGCTGGAAAAGTGCTGAGTTGCAGCACAAAGTATGAGAGATCTACTTTTAGCTTTGCCTGCAGACTAGGAAACTCCTACTGGCAGGGGGAAGGTTGTAGTTGAGAAAGATACCACGATTAAGTGCGCGTGTGTGTGTGTGTGTGTTTGTATGGAAAGGGGAACAGCTAGTATAATGACGTGTGGCTGGAGTCCTTTAAACTCTTTTCAAAGCTGCAGACATCTGTCTGTATGTTGCATTTTCACAATTCACTGCTTTATTTGGAAAATGGTAAATGGCCTGTATTTATATAGCGCTTTACTAGTCCCTAAGGACCCCAAAGCGCTAACACTTACAGTCTGGACAGTAGATTTTCAAGTATTTTTAAAATAATCACATATCAAATGTGATTTATATTTTTGCAGATAAAAAAAGAGGCTCTTGTGCATAATCATGTATGTGCAGCTTGCACATGCATAATGTCAGCAGATGTAGTTTAATACTGCAGAAAGCACTCGTCGTGCAGCCAATTTGTCAGAAACACGACATCAGAGCGCATGGTCTATGCTTTTCTTTTTTCTTTAGTAAAAATTGTTGCATGAGTGAAGAAGTAATTGCAGGATCAATCTGATTTAACAAACAAGTAGCTCCCACACGGCAGCAAGACACGGTACAGTTTGTTTCCTTACTTGAGATTAGGTTGCAGCTCTTCATCTGACAGTTCAGTAATGTCCTTCATGTTCTGTACTTGCAGGAAAAAAAATAATTTATGAAATGTGTTTCCCTGTGTCAGAATGAAATGTTGTATTAGCATCAGCAGAGACTAAAAATACAGGAGGTATTGTGAAGGTCGAATCTGCCCTTGGTAAAACAACTACATTCAGTAACTGCAACTGCTCAGTGTAAAGTGAATGGATCACTGTGGCTGCAGGAGTGGCGTCAGAAAGCTGAGCTTGCTTTGATAAAAATTTAAAGGATTCTGACTTTAAAAGGACCTCAAAAGCCTTCACTACAAACATCCATTCTCAATCATCATAGACATAGTTGCCTCCAAGTCTTTTACTATATTCTCACCGCTATGCTATAAACTCCATGCTCAGATGGCCTGGCCTGCATGGGTTTGCTTAGCTCTGTATTTTTATGTCTGAATTTTTTTTATTTAGAGTTTCTTTTTGTGAGCACTCGTTTTTTGCATCAAATTTGCATGCGCGCAGGAGTGAGATAATCCAAGCTTTTGGAGCATTTAGGTTACTGTGACATTTTTTCCTCCAGCTCCTCCACAACCCAAATAATAACACCCATTCTGAAAAGGTCCTACCGATCATTTACCGAAGACAGTACCAGTTGGTGTATCTGCAGAAGAACGCAGTCTGCAATTACCAATCTGTCATTTTTGGGTCAACTAGATGTAGAGCTTTCCATGCGTAAAAGGCTGATCCTTGCCTGCCTCTCATCACCTTATGTCAGTTAAAGTGTGAAGTACAGCTGTCAATACTTAAGCCCTAAAGCAGTGTTACTTTATTACAAAAGCTGCTCCAATCTAAAAAGCCCGAGATACTCACTCACTGAAGAGACCACACAGACTGACTCTTCTTTTAGCCTTTAATGTATGTTATTTGTATTCGTCAGCCGATTTTAAGAGGGTTTTTTGGGTTTAAGCTGCAGTGTAGTAATAGTGTGAGACACACAGTTTTTCATCTCTGAGTGTTGCTGTTAATAGCATTGACTCATAATGGTTCCCTGTTCTTGGTACTTTGAACACCGTGCTAATGAATGGCATGTGTGCGGGTAGGTTTGTGTGTGTAAGATACAGCAGAGTGGCGGGCCCATGCTGCTCTGTGCAGTAGGTGGTCCTGCCTGCTTGTATGCATGTGTGTTGTGCTGTAAAAGAGGTGGTCTTTTTCTGATCCTTGAAGGTAAATTTTTTTTGCCCAGCTTCTGTATGTACATGGTGGTGGTTAATGCCACACACTCATGCTCACAGTGCTCTCCCATAGAGTTTCAGCCCGGCTGCTGCTGGTGGTAGCTGGCATCACATCACAGGGGCTGCACTGTTTGACTCATTTTACCTACAGAAATCACTTCTGAGTCCCAACGGGAGTCCTGCCTCTTTCTTCTACCACACATGCTGATTAAAATAATCTACACAAAGTAGTAAACTTTCAATTCTGTCTTAATTTCATCTTAAATAACATTCGTGGAGGTCTCTTTAGTTCCCTTCACATGCCAGGCTTCAGATGTGGAGAGCCAAAGCTTTAAAAGTGTCTCAGTCTAAATACTTATTACACTTGAGGGTTACTGACAGCAACTAATATTTAAATAATGGGTTGGTATTAGACCTGCAAGCAAAGATTACTTTGGTAGTCGACTAATCGGCAAGTTTTTCTTTGATTATTTGATTATGCAACGATTATTTCAACAACTCTTATCTCCACTTCCTGTGAGCAGATCTCTTCTTCCAGGCTCCAGGTACCTTTCCCCACCTTATTCCTTCCACCTGTGAATCACCAGCAAATTAAGATAACGACTCAGGAAATTAATTTTAAAATAATCAGTGTATTAAGTAACACAAATTAAAGTGCTAGTAGTATTTAAACAAACAAAAAAAAAAAAAAGCAACTAAAAATAGGAAACTAAAATGGCTTCTGTCCATAAGTTCAAATAAATTTTCACATTAAATCCAAAAGATTTAGTTTCCACTCCAAAATAACAAGTTACCAACGTTAACAGATGAATTCATCATGGATTCACAGTTGCAGTGGACAAGCTCTGCAGTGGGGCTTTCGCTTATTTTTGAGATGATGTTCCCAGCAGCTGAGAACAATGGAAAAGTCGCTCTCTGTCATGACTTCAGCCATTTGAGAGGTGCATGAGCCTCATTAAAAGACGAACTCAACGCCTGTGCTTAGTACTAGTGAAACAGAACAAAACAGAATTATATTGTCTGCCTTGGCAGACAATATAGGCGCATAGTTGCCCACATAGTTTCCTGCAGTGTATTGCAGTTACATAAACAGATTTACGTGATATGATGCATCGACAATAAAATTCTGCATCAACAAATTTTTATAGTCGACATCTTTCATTAGGCCAACGAATCTGGGTGCTATCTTTTCTGTGAGACAGATATAACATTACAGAAAAATTCTTTTTGTATCCTTTTGTGTAATCTTGAAGCTTGAAAAGAAAAACAACTGGACATCTTTAAGTTTCTTGAAGACATTTCACCTTTCATCTGAGAAGCTTCTTCAGTTCTGAAGAAGCTCTAAGGAACTGTTCTTTTCTTTCCAAGCTCCTTAGATTACCATGACCTGGATGACTGAGAAGCTACACAGATATCCTTTTGTGTCGTTATGCATATTTTTCTGTAAAATACTTTGATGGACAGAGGAGTTCATGGTCGACCTCAAGGTGCCCAGGATCTGTGGCTGCAAAACAAGCACAAATCATTATGCCTCCACCACCGTGCTTGACAGCTGGGAGGAGTTGTTTGTCCTGATGGTTTTCATCAAACACAGCATGCATTATGGCCAAACATTATGGCCAAGGATCAACACTCTGTACATCGAAAGGGCATCATTTAGAAGGCTTGTGGTGTGTTCAGACATAGACTTTGTATTTGAGATTTAGCTCTTGGGTTGTTTGCAGTTCTTCTGATCTTGGGGTGAATTAGCTAGGACGTCCAATCCTGGAAATATCTTTAAAACACACCTGAATGACTGCATACTTGTGAGCAGAATGATGGAAGTTTTCTTATTTAAGACACAGTGTGCACATAGAAAAGTGAGAAGTTACGATCACTTAACATAGCACAGCATCATTTATACAGAAAAGAGAAAAACTTGGTAAAATTTCAGAATAAATCTCCCTTTAAACCCTTTAAATTAATTTGTCTGAATTACGCTGGCAGCAAAATAAAATGTGGTACCTTTTTAAATCTGCTTTGGTTTTACTTGCACCTCTGATCTGTGATTAAGAGCCCTTTTATTCTCTTTTGCAGAATGTGTAATTGCTGCTGAACCTGAAATAGCAGTCTTTAACTCAAGACATGGATGATTAGCCTCTCTGCAGGAAGAGGTTTTTGAGAGAAAGGACCAGCCCAAGTTTTGTTGTTTTTTTTTACTTCAGACCTGCCGTGTGAAGCTTGTTTGCATTTCTCATTCTATCGCAGTATTTCTTTGTAGTACTTGATCAGCAGTTGTTGGGCCGTGTTTGCATATTGCACTATGCAGTCGGTTTTGCTTGATAGTGCCAAGATACCAGAATATTTTATCTGGAAGCAGGAAAATGCTAGCCCATCTGGAGCAGGTGAAGTAAAAGTGCAGTCTGGAACTTTATACCTGTGGAGATTTTTAGTGTCAAGAAGTGAGGAACAAAATCTTTGCTTCTTTCAGTATAATAATAAAAGAAAAAAATCTAAGCCTGGGCATGTCCCTTGCACAAAATTCCTCCACACATTGAAAAGAAGAAAAAAACAAAGACTTGGACTCAAAATGTTTAGATAAAAGGATTTTTTTGTCCTCTTCACCTTTTGGTAGCTCGCCTTTATGAGGAAGATGAGGATGTCTCTACCCTCTCAGATTGTGACGCAAGACTCTTTGATGTCTCACAAGATATCAATAACATTTCAGCACTTTGAGTCATCTCTCAAACTCACTCTTTTGAAGTCTTTACTTGTCATTGGATGGAAATAAAACTCCAATCAGGCACTTCCCAGGAGAACTCTTCCGTCCCTTCATGTTTCCGTTTTTTGTCTTTATTCCTCCCTCGCTCTTTGTTCTTGAAATGAAAAGCAGTGTGATTTGGCTACAGCATCAGACGCTGTCTGGACTGACTACATCCTGCAGACAGGGTCTAATAAAATAAACATTTTCTGCAATATGTTTGCATTGGACTAAAACTGGCTTTAGGACTGTCTGTGGCTGTTGCAAGTTCATGTGTGTCTCGTTTACAGCACCTTCCTGTATCATTTACAGTTACTGTGACCGAGGCCTCGTTACACAATCCTGTGCCCATTCAGAGCGGATGCAGTAATTGGAGCATTTGTGCACCAAAACATAAACACAGTAGTAATAGTAATAATAATATACTTGTTTGTATTTTTCTGTTTGCATGTTTCTAAATCAGTAAAGATTTTGCTTTAACGCCAGGGTATCTCTGCAAAGCAGAAAATAGAGCCCTGTAGGTATTTAGCTAAAACTAGAGTATAAAAACCAAAAATACGCTCTAAGGCAACTTTTAAAAGGCCTGAATGAAAAAGCATTGCCTTTTTGTAACTGCATACAGGTTGATTGATTTATATATTTCACGCACACTGTTTGTTAATTTAAATTAAACGTCACAGTTTGCACAAACTTTCGACACAAACTTCTGAGAAGCTGTACTTTAGGCTTCCTGTTCTCTGCTGAGAAAGGTTTTGGTCAAAGCAAGGTGTGTCACAAGAAGGCATTTGTGTGTTATGCAAAGATGTTACAGGAAATAAGTCTGTTTTTATGGGAAACACAGACACGTGGCAATAAAAGGAAGCAAGAGAGCACAAGAGCAACATCGGAGCTGGATTGTGAATTATGTCCGGGCTTGTTCGCTCTGTGTGTTAATGATTATCAGAAAAACTCTGAACTCTTTGTGGCCTTTGGTGCAAACACACACATCATGCATATTCTGATCTTCATTAACTGTCTTAGGTAGCAGAGTGTGTGCAGCTCACATACTTTTGCTGCAAGTATGCACTGGCAAAACAAAATTTGCATATTTCAAAGGAAATGTGGATGTTTGGCCTGTCTGTGTGCTATAGAGCTGTTGGTATGCAACACATTACATGCATTACATAAGGTCAAATCATTTAATAGCTTGTGATGAACACCTGAGACACATTCAGTGCCAATAATTGGAATCATCATTTCGATAGAAGTGCAGGAACTGAAAACAAAACTAGATTTTATTGGCCTCTTACATCAGTGCATTCTTACCAAAAACATATTTGCATTCTTTATCTGTTTCTTCCTCCTCATCCAGTCATCTTCCATTCTTCCTTGCAGTGTTGCATCGCCCAGGATGTCTTCAAAGCTTCACCCTTCCAATAACATTGCCCATGCCCGACGGACGGTGAACCAGCTGAGAATAGAGGCGAGCATTGAGAGGATAAAGGTACAGTGCCTCATTCAAGCCACCTCTCCTGTTCTATGTTATGTATCTGTTCCACCAACAACATATGGTCCAGGGGTGCTTGCTCTGGGGGGTGTAATGTTCTCTTTACATATGATTTGTCACTATATAAATAAAATAAAATAGAATTAATGGCTCAAAGTGTAGTGAACTGCTCATGTTCAATGTTACGAGATACCTTAACAAATAAAATATACATTTAAAAACATGTTTATGTTCTGCAGAATAACATGAATGGAGTGTGGGGAAAAATTGTTGTTTTTGGCCAAATGTGAGGTGTGTACATGGGATTAACCAGCCAATCACACAACTGCTTCTCTTAAAAGTTGTTGCTTCTACACAAGCAATAGCATTGGATGATAACTCGTGAATTTGAGCCACTTTGTGGAATACAAATTACAATTTGTTTAGTGATTTGTATTCCTTTTTCAGAGTCTTTACTCCATCAAACCTGGCAGAGACAGACACGATGGTCACATGTTTAGATACAGTGGTGCTTGGAGTTTTTAAGGATATCCTTATTTCACATGTTCATCTCAAATAGATGTGATGCCGTACTCTAAAACCAGTCTAAAGATCCAAAGCTTTTGAACATATAATTGTTGAGCAGTACATAAATATGTGTTGTGTTTACAAATGGATTGACTTTGTGTGCTTGCGCATTGCAACAAAGACATCCATTAAAAGCTCTCTCCATTCGTATGTGATGTTTTTTTTATTTACTTATTTTTTATTGTTTCCACAGGTATCCAAGGCCTCTGCAGACCTTATGAACTACTGCACCGAACACGCCAGAAATGACCCTCTCCTTACGGGCATCCCTGCTTCAGACAACCCCTTCAAGGAAAAAAAACCCTGCACTATATTGTAGTGGATGTCACCTAGCCTTTATCTGTTTTTTTTTTTTTTTTCTTTTGTGTGTTTGTTTGTTTGTTTTGGCTTATTAATGTTCCTGTATTTCTTTGTGTTGGGAGAAATTGGAGGAGTGGACTGGGATCGAATCATTACCATGTGTTCAGAAACCATGTGTTGTGTGCCTGTTCCAGCAGCCCTGTATTATTCACTGAAAATATTGACCCATTCTTCAGTTTGAGCTCTAACCACTAACAAAACGTTGCTTCCAAGTACGTAATATCAAAGCAGATATCCTTGTCGAAATGTCCCAACAGCACTTGCAATCCTCAGTGATGGATTTTGGTCTTTCCTGATATGTGCACAACGTCATCTCCGGTGGGCAGCGACTGTTACTCATCTCCCTGGTTTGCCTTAAATGGGTTCATGCAGCCAAAGTGTCCCTCCTGCCCTTTAAAGTGTGTCATCCAAGGAGAACAGTGAGAGCTTCAGAAAGAGGTGCCACCGGTATTGTACGGTTTGGATTACTAAATTCAGGGGCGGGTTCTGCTCAGATGTTACCGTGATGTATTTTGGATTGGAGCAGTAACACTTAGTGTTAAATTCCAGTAACGCAAAGTATTTTACAACCCATCCCAGCTGCAGCAGCCCCCAGCTGCTTCTGCGTAATCTGCATCCAGCTCAGTTCAGTCTGTTCCTCTCTGGTACTACAGCTGTAATCTGATAGTGTAAAATCTCCTTGCAGTATAATTACCTTGTATAGTGTTTCCTTTAGCTGATTTAATGAACCGTCATGTTGATATTCATTCCATATGAACACCTTTGGTCAAAGATAATCAGTGCTCAGATTCAGATTTACATGAAGCAACACTGTGTAATGAAAAGCCGGGACCAAGAAAACCAATGACACTGCATATTAGAAATATTTTTAATGGTGTCTGAATTTGACTGTTTTAGCCGTCCTTTGTAAAAACTTTCTGCGGTACGTTATTTTTAGGATGCTCACGACAAAACGTGCTAGCGATCTTTACTCAGTGTCAGCCCCGCCTGCTCGCTCATCACAAGTGTCTTAGTCAAGTGAACGTGCACATCATTATCTTTAAGTGTTTTGGCACCAGGTGGGCGTAATGTGTGTGCATTGATTTATTTTTACTTTTTATTTTTTTTAAACCACTCTCTTAAAACTGCTCTAGTTTTCCACTTTTGTGTTTGTGGGGATGGAGGGTGTCGGTCTGGCATGTGCTGTATGTTGTGATTTGCTGGGAGAAAAATATCTGCTATGGTGAATTTTACAATAAGAAAAAAAAAAGACAGAATAGATAGTATTAATTCAAATCTTCTTCACTCTAAAGCCTTACTTATGTTTGCCTTGTATGATGAAGAACATTCTAACTTGGGAGTACTTTCTTTAAAGATGTTTCTATCAATTTTTATCTGTGGGATGAAAGTGATTTGTAACAATATTGTGCCATCGGGTTTTGTCTACATGTCACGAGCAGAACTTGTTAAAATTGTGTTTCACTTACCAGGTGCTCCGCTTTTCAGCAGTTTTGGTATTGTTGTCTTCTCCAAAGGGTACTTTCAGGTCTTCAAATCAGCAAGATCTAGTGTTACTATCAATGGTATTGTTATTTTTTATGATTTTTGTCTAAGCTGTCAGTTCTTCTTACTTGCAATAAACGAGTCCTGTATGCCTCCTAAGGAAAAAATTCAGATGACCACTGCCATGTCCTAATTTCTGTCCATTCACAGTGACTCTGTAACAGCCTTATTGTACCATTTATAGATTAATTTAATTGTCAAAATCTGCATTTTGATAACTGTCTTTATTAATATTCCAACATTTGTATGAAGACTTAACTGAAATTAATAAAGTGAAGCATTCCTACAGTCCAATACTGTACTAATATCTCAATAAAAACGTGCCGTGCTGCATAGCCTTGCTACTATCCATGCTGAGATTTATGCAGAATAGAAACCCGATGCTGGCCTCTCATGTCCATAGTGTTATCTGGGGCTACTTCCTCTCATTAGACATGTATGTATTTCTTACTTGGGAGAGAAGAGACCTCAGGCCTCTCACCAGGGCAGTTTAAAAACCGTGTGCAAAGCTAAATATAGAAAGTGCAACACTCTGATTTCCACCACTCTTGGATAGTAACTATTTTGGGGCACAGCCTGCTTAGCCTGAGAGTCTGTTTTTCTTCTCTGCTGGTGGCCTCTTGGGTCTCTCTGACCTTGTTTCATGGCAGCTGGTGGGTACAGAGCTTTTTACGTTTTCTGCTCCACACAATGGGAAGATCATACAGGAATGGCATATTGTCAGCTATTGTAACAACTACAGAAATACAGGGCTGGATGTGACAGTTCTCACACATACAGCCACGTAGTGATGGAAAAAAAAAAAAAAAACCAAAACAATGTCACCTATTATTGTTCAAAAGCTACACAGGCGAAACTCTCCTCTTGTTTTCTCACGGTGCTCGTCCCTCAGAGATCAAATGTCACTGCAGGAAACATGAGCGTTGTTAGTATTGTACAGACTATTAAAAATAGAGACTTGTAATGGAAACTTTAGAGGGGACCTGTTCTCATTTCTAACTCCATGTTTTTATTAACCGACTCTACTAAAGTACCTTTGCAGATTTGCAGCTGAAAATAGTGCTTTTTTTTTTTTTTACAAACAAAAAAAAAATTTGTGGGCTTTCCTCTGATTGGCTGGCCCTCATAAACAAACAAAGTGTCAGAGGCTTATGTACTTACAGCCAGGGTTGTGTGCTTGAGATGACCGTTGGACTCTGAAGCCTGACCTTATTACAGTTAGCATCTGCCATTGTAACATTACACATATGACAAATAAAAACAGGCCCATTTCAAGTTGACAAAGCTATGATAAGATTAAAAACTTGTGGCATGTAAAAGCATCCATTAAAGATGTTTTACAGACATCTGTAGACATGAATGCCCCTGAAGGCCACTGCAGTAATCCCAGTTTGTCATTGTGCAGCAATGTGAGAGTTGGGAGTGGGGGGTAGCGGCTGGCAGGGTAGCTCACTGACCATGTGCCCCACTGTGAAAATCTGTCCTGGCAGTTACAGTGTCAGTGTGTAGGAATGTGCTGATGTGTGGGTGAGGCTGGATGATGGAGGGTGTGGAGTGCAGTTGCACCTCAGTTCCTCTGGTAGTCCCAGCTGCATGTTTATCTCTCCATTGCCAGCTAATCTGTACTTTTCCTGTTTAAGTTACAATATGTAATGCACAACTCACCCATAAACAGTGCTGCAAATAATAGAGTACTTTCACGCTAGTGCTGCCTGTATGTCAGTGACTTTATTATTTGTGTTATCAACACTCCTACTTTGGAACATTTCAGAAACTTCTAATTGGCTTCATTTATATAACAGCTTCAGTTTCACAATGATAACATTAGAATATACAAACATGATTAAAGGCCCAGCATGCCCTTATAAACTAATAGGCATTCTCAGTCAGTATGATTCAGCATACTGACACCAAAGCTGTGTAAAACTCTGCAGGAACTTTCATGAGGGCCCCATGTGACAATAAAAATGATGATGCTGAAACTCCTGATGTGATCTATTAGTTTTAGTGATTTAGAGTATGCAATTTCTGGAAATATTATGGTGGGGTTGTTGCTACTATAAAAGCTGCACAACTTTTTCACTAAAAAAGATGGATTGAGATGGCATTTAAAGTTATATAACAAAACATTGGAAAACTGAAATAGAAGGCTTTTATTTTTGAAAATAAATCAGACTTCAAAGCATCTGTTACATTCCTAGAACTCTCTGTGGCTTTTATTTTGAAAACCATGTTTAAACTGGTCATGCCGATGTAACTGGGACTGTCATGTAAGTTTCCACCACTGCTTATAGCTGAGCTCATGAAACCTAAGCGAAACGCCAAACTAGCATGAAATTTGACAGGTGCGACTGGTGAAATGTACCTTATCAATATTTACCATTTCCATAGATGTGGCCTAATTTTTCCGATTCACTTGTTGCTCTGGCTGTCATGCACCCACCAGCTTAAAAGCTCCACGAGCCCACACAGTTAGTGAAACAACTCCTAAATACTTAGGGTGTAATCGTCCATCCCGTCTATATTCTGACACTTCATCTCGAGGAGATAGTCGTCCCCTGTGATGCAAAATCCTTAGAGCAGGACAGCACTTTACTGGCTGGAGTAAATCAAGTCTTGTGCAACATCCCTGCAATGTTTAAACAGTGCTGATAAATGTGTCACGGGTCAAATTCATACGGTTGTGCAGCTGATATGTATTGTTGTGACAGGTGTGTCCTCTTGTTGATATTAATTTGTTTGCCATTAGGATAGCATCTCAGTATAACGCAGCCTAATCAAAAAGCCTTAAATAGCCATAAAGAAGAACCAACACCTCTCTGAGTCTGGGTTAAACAGCACTGATTTTTGGCTAGATGCACCTATTAAAATTATAATTGATCTTGACAGCGCACAGTGCGTTCAAATCTCAATTCATTATATTACTGCCTCAGGATATTAGGTTACATCAGCACAAGCCAAATATTCGATGTTCAGAGTGACTCAGCAGCTAACTGAACTTTGCTCTGTGTTTAAACAACAGTGAACTTTTCCCTGCAGTAGCACACGACCACCAGGTGACGATCATGAAAAGGGAAAAACATCCAGCATAAACTTCAAAGGAAGTCAAAAGTGGTATTACAGGGCTTACATCAGCCCTCCGCTGCTCACATCTTAAAATAACCTTTCTTTACATCACAGAGATGCCACGTTACATCAGTCAGCGTCACTTCCTGCAGTCACAAGCCGGGCGACCTTTCACACGGTGCCAGCTAAAACTGTAAAACCACAGGGCCTGTGGGAAATTTTCTAGGGCAGGGGAACATTCTGATCTAGGTAGCACTTAGGAGTGGCTTTAAGTGCACTTTGCATTTCTGAGTGCAGTGGAGGCTTCTGGGTGATGTAGTAAAAACAGAGACCAGCTGAAGCATTACTGAGGCACTGGGTTTTGTTTTGAAGTCCAGTCCTCTGCTATATGCAGCTCAAACTGTGAGATTTAAGTAGAGCACAAAACCCACCAAACTGGCAAAGAATTAGTAAATTCATTCTGACTACAGAGAAGCAAGTCAGTCAAGTTGAGCAGCAGTAAATAATTCACACAGAGGCTGAACTGGATTGTGCAACTCAAGGACAGGCTTCTGTCCTTCTCGTGATTATGACTGTGCACTTTTAGAAGGGGATTGCCCGCCTGACTCCAGCCCTGTGACATCATCGAAACTCAACTCCAGAGAGATCACCTGCATGTGACATAGCTGGGAAGGGAAAGGGTGAGGGGGTGGCGGGAGCGCTCCAGATCATCTTGCACGAGGTTGCGTGCCAAAACCTTGTTTAGAATACGCTCAAAGTTTTTTTCCACTCCTGTTTCCAGTAAGGACTCTCTGCACATTATTGGTCCTGAGGGGAGAAGCCAGCGTATTCTGAGCAAACCCTCAAGAGACCTGCACTAGTTCTCAATATTTTATTTAATTTTTTTTTTTTTTAAATGGTGTGGTACATGTTCCCCCCCTCCTGAGGAAGTCAGCTAGTGAAAATGCAAACTGCCAACAACAAATCAGAGTATTGGTGAAACGGGAACCTGTTTGGATGAATGAGCAAGGTCCTGCTGACCGAGGCAGAAGCTGGAGCAGAGAGAGCTGCGAGGATTATTGTTCTCTTCAGCTCAGAGATGGCACTGAGGCCAACATGACCCCTGTGATCCACATGTGATCCACTTGCTAAAGGTCCCATTTCAGCTCAGCTTTGCTAAAATTTCCAGAAATGCAAAGGAGAGATCAACAAACGCAGTTCTTGTTCCAAAAACAAAATACTTTTATTGACACCAATACAGATAAGTGTCTCGTATTCAGATATTACAAATATTTTTTTATATATATATAAAAAAAAAAAAAAAAAAAAAAAAAAAAAAAAAAAAAGGAAAAAAAGAAACATAAATACACTTAAATATAATTAGAAATAATTTAAATTGTAACAAAAGAACTATTTCACTTGTGGCAAGAAGCCAGCTGGTATTAGAAACACTAGATACACAGAATGTCTTCACTGGATGTGTAGCCCTTCCCTTTTTTCTCTCTTTTTTAAATATAAATTATCACAACAGCAAAGTGAACATTAACAGTTTTTAATCAAACAAGTGAAACTGCAGTAGGTCCAGTGTTTCAACGAGTGCTTTGTTTCTGCAGAGAGAGGCCGAGGCCTTGGTCCACTCAACGGCTCCACGTTCTGGTTTCCCCACACTTTTCTGACTTCTCCGTCACAGAGTCCTTTACCAAACAAACACATGATAGTATCCGTCTGTACTGTGTCCAGCCAGTGTCACATTTAAAGAAAGAAAAGAAGAAAAAAAACAACAAAACAATGCCATTTCCACCGTGTGATGATACAAGAACCTCGCCGTCTCATCTCGATTGCCAAGGCTGACAGATGCAACTCCAAACAGTCCTGTGAAAATCCAACCCCTGCTTTTTTTCCCCTCCTCATCCTTTAAATACATCATCTCATACAGACAGCAAGGTTTTTTCCCCCTCTTTTCTTCCAGGAATTTTCTTCCCCCCCAAATCAGCAGTGCTTTGGAATTTGATCTTTGGATGGTAATCTGTGTCCATCGGGGTTCACGCCTCTCTTTGTGTGCAGATAAAATTCGTCTCTGGACACATTTTTGTCGCTGGTCAAAGTTCATCGTTCAGGCAAGTTGATGATGGGTACCCACTGGTCCATGCAGCGGCTCTCTCTGCAGAATCTGCTCAGTTTGCTCAGAGCTGGGTCCTTCCATGATGTAGAATGTGGGCTCTAAAAATGTATATAAACAAAAGTATGTAAATGCCTGTTCATTTGTTTACTTCAAAGTACAGATAGTTCCTGTATGTGCTGGTAGATTCAAGGTATTTTCCTCCACCGTGATTCCTCAGAAGTCATGAGGGAGGAGTCATATTCATGTTTACTAAATTCACAAGAACAAGTACTGACATGTTTCCCATGTGAGTAAGAGTTTCAGGCATGTGCACAAAATTCTTATGGTTTTAGCTATAAAACCACATAGATAGAGGAAGAGACACTTACAGTGACAAGGACACAGTGGAGGTCCAAAGGTTCGCCCCCGCTCTGTTTTCCACCTCCCCCACCACCCAATATTTGTGCCAGGCGCCTGGTGTTGTTGACTTTCAGGATGTTGATGTCATTCTCGCAGCAAAAAGCCTGAATGAGAGTAAAGTGGATCTGCAGGGCCACGTCTTTAACGTCCTCTTCATCTGCAGCCAGGACGCACAGAACCACATTATCAGGGTCTCTGCGGGAAAGAGAGAGAGGCGCTGTTAGTCTATGAGGTCATGCATGTACATGCTGCATGGGCTGCTTTCACACAGGGGCAACTTGTTGCAAACTTCAGGACAGATACGTTGCACTTACACATTGAGCGACTTGGCAGCCTCGTAGACGCCGACTGTAATGCCTCCCTGTGGCAGCGCAGAGGTGAGGACTTCCTCCAAAGCTTTGGCCACCGTGTCCATTCTGCAACACACAGTTTCACTTTAACAAACGTTGCAACAGCAGTTTTAACACACACACATAAACCCAAGGAAAACCCCCACCGTACTCTGTCTGGGTAGCGTTAGCTAATCGGACTCCTAGCTAACCAGCCGGTATTCCCTGACTTCGAGCACAACTGACAGCCGTGCAAGGTTTGTTTAACCACTAAAAATAAAAATAAAAACAAGCTAACTCTTGTCAGTTTTGCGGTTTGAGTCCCTTTGACTAGCTTTAATTAGCTCTCCAGTGAGAAATCTGGTGTTTTTCGGTCACCTAAAAGCACACAGCAGCAGCTACGTTAGCTAAGTGGAGACCGGGGCTCGCGACCGGAGCGGTTAACTGAAAAGACACCGGACTGTAGCACCGACAGCTCGCTGAGAAACACCGTCCACACAGCAGCTACAGGCAAACCCCCCCACAAACCTGGATTTATCTTTATCGTGCACTTATCTAATTAATGCATGCGATTAGCTGCACATAAACCACATCAACCTTTAAAATACAAATAATCCAAATTATTTACCTTTCCTGAGAATAATCCGCATTTAGTTCCTCAAATGTCATGTTGTACATAAAATCCAAATCCACCTTTAGCGCAAACAGTACAGTGCTGGTGAGGTATCCTAGTGTCTTCTCGACTTGACACACTTTTTTTATCTTTACTCCACTGTGCTGCAACTGAGAGATAAATCTGGCAACTTCACATTATAAGAGTCCGAGAGAAAGCCCGGCTCTCTCCATTGGTGGTATGCTAATTCTCCTGCTGTGGGATTGGACACATAGGACAGCAGGCGTGTCTGTCTCTTGTCGGGTTACTACCGCAACTGTAGCTGTCTGCTGACCTCCCAACAGTTACACAAAACTACTATTCACTCATATTTCCTCACTAACCTGACTGCAGCTATGTATGTGTGTATGTACAAAGCTTTAGCCTTAATGTTGCCGGTGACCCACTACTGAAGCCAAACCTTGTCCAGCACAGGTATGATTTTATGATGATACAATGACGTAAAGCAACGTTAGAGCAGCCCGACACGAAACAACACGCTATGTTTGAAACTTCATCACTGAAAGCGAGTGTTTAATAAAATAAAGTGTGAAAAATCTGCTGCAGAACTCACCCTCACTCCCGGACAGGACACAGCGGACATCAGGACAACTGCATGGCAACGGGACGCCGCTTAGGAAAGCTGCCCTCTGATTGGTCGACAGTAGAGCGTGCGAAAACACACCGAAACCGCGCGCGAGATCTAAAAAGGACTGGCGCGAGAAAGACCAGCGAGTGGAGGCAAGACTCTTGTGACCCACTTACATCACCTGAGCTACTAAAGCAACGGTTCCTTTACAAAACAGCACTGCCCATCCCTTCCTGTTTCATTTAGATTTAAGCTTTGATTCCAAAGTAAGAATTTTCTTTTTATCATGGAGAGACAAAAGTAAATAAATAAATAACTAAATAAAATAAAAATAAAATAAAAGAATAAATAAGATTTGGTTGCCTACAATTTTCCCAATATTTGAGATATTACAGCAGTTTAAAAGTAAGTAGGTATATTTATTTTTCTAAAGCAAATTTAAAACTAAAGTGCTTTACAGTAAAACAAAATAGTATAAATGGGTTTATGCTACACACTTTCACAATGTTTAAATGAAATAACCTGAAAGCAACCAATCCTCCAATCACAGTTCCAGACATCAGTTTCTCATATAGCTTGACAGAGAACAGATGTCATTCCAGAGTTTTGAAATAAGCTATGACCACAGGATGATCAGAAGTGACTGAGGAGCAGACCTTAATGGTCTTGAGGGAATATATGGCCACAGCATACTACATATACAGTTGCAAGACTTTTTAAAGGCTTTACACACAAATATGGCTCCTAACACAGAGCTCTCTTTTTCGTTCCAGTCAGTAATCTGGCTGCAGCATTTTGGACTAATTGTATATGGGAAAGAGATGATTGTCAGTGTAACCTTACTATGACCACTATTATTTAAAATGTAATTACAGAGAAACTTTGGTTGGTTAAATGTAGTTAAATGTAGTAAGCTAGTAGTAGCTAAGCTCACCTTTACATCACTTTTCCAAACCAACAACAGTAGTATTTATTTGATTAAAAATTGTATTCAGATTCAAGTTTTGTTGTGAAATTTAAAGCCAAATGTAAGAAACCCTTAAACCAGATTAATATCCTGTTAAATGTTTAAAATCTGGGTTTGTATTATAGTTGAAAATAAAATAATTTAGCTTTTCCATTGGTTTTTCAATATATTTGTAATCTTCAGTGTCATTTATTTTAATGATGTTGATATTTAGGAGCAGCAACGATGCTCCACCTGAGCATCGTTGCTGCTCCAGGTGGAGGAGTTTAGGTATCTCAGGGTCTTGTTCACAAGTGAGCAGAGAGCCACTCCAAAGGGTGGCTGGCCTCTCCCTTAGAGAGAGGGTGAGAAGTTCAATCATTCAAGAGGGGCTCAGACTAGAACTGCTACTCATCAAAAGGAGCCAGTTGAGGTGGTTCAGGCTTCTAACTTTAGGCGTCTCCCAGGTGAGACGTTCCAGGCATGTACCACCAGGAGGAGTCCCTGCTGCCCCTGTGACCCGGCCGCCGATAAGTGGAAGAAAATGGATGGGTGGATGACATAATTGTTTATATCACATGTACAGTTTTTGGTAACAGTGTAATAATGTAGCTTGATTGTCTATCTTGAGGTCTGTTTTATAGCAAATGTATAAAAAGTTTTAAGAAGAGCAAATACAAGTTGGTGTTCTAAAGAATATAGTTGTTTCCTTGCAGCAGGAGAGATGAGCTCTCCTTCATAGATGGTGCAGTCAGTGAGGATGGTCACCTGCAGGGTGAAGGTTATTGGATCTCCAAACCACATCAACTGCTTCTCAAATTAAGAAAGTTGGGGCAATGTTAAAGACTTTCTGCTGCACCTACATTTAGATCACCCAAATCCATGACAGTCATTCAGGGAGTAATGCCTAAAACATCCTCAAAAATATTACAACGTACCAAGCTTCTGGGTCTGAATGCAAAACAGATACGCTGTTTGAGCCTCCTTGAGACTGCAGTTGTTGCTGAACAATAAATACATTTTATATTGATTATATCAATGATGTAACTTGCAATACAAATTTATGGGAGGCTTCTGTTCACTAGAACAGTATCCAGCATATTGGCTGATATACTTTATTGCATCTGAAAATAAAAGTTGGGCTGATTTTTCATTGCCTCAAAAGAAATGTTTATAATTATTATTTTGTAATCATACTTACACACTGTGTTTATATTGATTAAGTGTTGCACTAGAAATTGCTTAAGCTCAAGGATGATAATGTAATGTGATTAAGTTAACCCATTAAGAAATGTTTATGTCAGTAGATAAACATTAAGTATTGCTCACTCAGAAAAATGATTTTTAGTACTGTGTACTCACAATAAATAAGTTATCCTAACTTACTCTTAAGTACGCTTTACTTAGTTTTTTTCAGGAAATGAGTTTATGTAATTTTTTTTAAAGTTCTGGGAACTAATTAGACTTTACAGTGTAGGCTAAATCTTTCTGTTTAATCAGGCCTTCCGTTTTTAATTTTCCTTTGTTATTTATGTTTTTTAATTTTAATTTTTATTCTGTTTGAATATGGTTCTAATATTCGTGTTTTAATTGTCATTGTGAGTTTTATGTCTGTGAAAAGCGCTGTATAAATACTTCGAATTCTCAAAGTTAGTATATTTGGAAGTCTTCTCTTTTCTGTCCCAGTAAAACCATTAGCCACTGAATAAAGCTAAATATAATATAATGACATAACATGATGTGCTGGCCTGTCACAGGAGCACATTCAGTGAGAGACTGAGGTTATCCAAACGCACCACTGAATGACACAATAGATCATTCCTGTCCGTGGCTAAAGTTAAAGTATCTTATGGATAGAATTAGCAATATTAGCTACTTAAAGTAGGGTAATTTGGTGTGATTTTGTATTCTGTTGTTGGTTAGTGTAGTTTAAAATCTATTTCCTAAATAAATAAAACTATTTTACCTGAATGCATTTTTATTCCTAGTTTCATGTAAATGTTCCTGACCAGCATCTACTTTTTTGAGCCTTATCTTGGCCTTGCTGTTATCCTGAATACAGACTTTACATTAATAAAAGAAAGCTGCTATTCATATCCCATATCCTGTATGCACTTGTGTTTTGATTGTTCAACATCTCAGTAACTCACCTCTGTGCAAACATCGGATGATCAGATGGCTTCTTCATACCACAGTTTCCCAGTTTCTCTCCCTCCACTGAGCATTTCCAGGTTTCTCAAGAGCAGGATAAAGAGCTTACACAGTTTTCTGACACTTGGATACAGGATACACACAACACTGGTACAGTCTACCAGTGTGTACATAGCTTACTTACTGATACCTGGACAGTTATATATTCAGGGTAGCTTAAACAACAGTGGTCGCATTGTGACAAGTGGCAAGTTACTCCTGGACAACACATGGAAAATATAAAAAAAAAAGTTAAAGGAAACCATTCTGCAGATGGTAGGGGGTGTTATGCTGCCCCTTGGTGGCTGCAGACAAAAATTACTGTGGAAATATCTTCGCTCTGTGACAGCTCGGATAGGTTGCACATTTCTCAACATACCATAGTCCACGATTACTTTATGGTTAAATGTGTTTTGCTTGGAGTATCAAGCTTAAAAATGTATTCTTGTCCTATTGTTTTTATTTAAGGTAGCAATTAATAATTTTTTATCACATTAAGAAAATGGTTAAGCTACTTTACTGCTTAACAAAGACATCAGGTGTATCCAATGAACAAGACTTAACTAGAAACAAGAGTGGGGGGGTCGATCCAAATATCAATAGAATCAATGCCAGTGCTTGTATTGATATCAGATCGATTCTAGTGGTAGAGATAGGATCAATTCTTTGTTTCTATCCTCTAAGTACAGTATATATAAATATGTAGAGATATTTTTTCACACATGCATGTTGAAAAATATCTGAACCTTTTGGTGTTTATTGTCATGTCTATTTTATTTATAGCCTATAGCACATTTAAACAACAGAAGCTGACACAAAGTACTACAGAGACAGGAACAGTTTCACAATACATGAAAAGCTGAAAGGTGTGTTTTGTTGAATTAACTCATTATGTAAGAAAGTAAAAATCCCTGTGATTTAGCAGTCATTAAAATATGTTCTCAATGTGTAAATAAATAATGACTCATCTCATCAGTCATGACACACTGCTCGGCCATAAGCTGCCTTTGTAGAATAAAAGCATCGGCAATGCTGGCCCTGTATTTACTTGGTTTGGTCAAACCAAAATTTGAAATATCGCACAGCTCTACTAGAAACATGTTTTATTTGCAGAAACATACAAAACTAATCGGCTTTCCTGACCTACAGTGTAATGGCTCAAAGCCATGAAGGTCAAAAAGTATAAATAATTCATACTGAAGAAATCTATCATTCTTCCATCACTGTCTGCTACACATAAAGACCATCTCCAAGAATGAAGCACGATATCTGATATCTGTGACTGATATCTGCCTCCTAACTTGGATACTGGCTTCAACCTTTTTTGGTGCTAAGGTACGTCAGAGGTCAAACCACAGATCAACATCATCACCACAGATCTTTAGAGCACAGCAACTGTAATGTAAACATACTGATAATTGTTAAATATTTTAATGGTTTTGTAGCAGTATGCTTAAAAGCATGAGATAAAATTCATAATAGGTGCAATAATATAGCAAATAAGCATTTTCTGTTAGTGTTCCTGTGATATCATCAACCACAAAAGGGACCGATGTCATACACAGGTACACCAGTTTGACTGCTTGTTAATATAACTATCTAATCAGCCAATCATATCGCAACAACTCAATGCATTTAGTCCTGTAGACATGGTCCAGGCAACCTGCTGAAGTTCAACCTGAGCATCAGAATGGGGATGAAAGGTTATTTAAATGACTTTGAATGTGACATGGCTGTAGGTGTCAGACAGGCTGCTCTGAGTATCTCAGAAACCCTAGAGATGGTTTATGATCTGCTGGGATTTTCCCAGAGAATAGTGTGAGAAATAGAAACTGTCCAGTAAGCAGCAGTTCTCTTGGTGAAAATACCTTGTTGATGTCAGAGGTGAAATGAGAATGGCAACAGGAACTCAGAAACTTGTTACAGCAAAGGTATGCAGAAGAGCGTCTCTGAACCTCTGTTGAACCTTGGTGGACTATAGAAGCGGAAGACAACTCCTGTTAGCTTAAAACAGAAAACTGAGGCTGCATTTTGCACAAGGTCACCAAAATTGGACAAGAGAAGACTGAAAAAATAGCACACCATATCATAAAACTCTGATAAAATCGAACTGGTATCTGGAACATGACAATAAGTTCAATGTACTCAAAACTAATGTCAGTGTCCTGTACAGTGCGTCATGGTGAAAACACATATAAGTTATTCTATATATGTATTTCACCAACACAAGCAGTGAAAACTCTAACTCAACTTGAACTGGGCTTAATGCAGTTCTCTGATTTGTCCAGTAGAGGGGGATAGATGTCAGATGTTGGATCACCAAGGCAGCGCCTCAAAGTTTCCAGGACTACATCATCCTTATCACAGATGAACACAGTATGTTTTCATATTACTGTACTAGCTGAGTATTTTGATTGAATGGTCCTCCAAACCGGATGTTCTGCTGTGTTAATTATATGCAGACCTTTCAGATAAATGCACAGAAATGTAAAAATGACAGTGGGTCAACTCGCACTATGCTACTTTGAACCCGTGAGTAAAATCTGCTGACTGGAAATTGTTCAGTATCCTTGCAATAAGTTTATATTTTAATTTAGCTCATGTGCTTGGCTCTATCTAACCACAAATTTAGATAAACAATGCTGGGAAGAAGACTAAAAAAAGTACTTTCAACCACTAGTATGATTTTCTAATATCGGCAATGATACATATTTGATGATGGTATATGAGAATAGGAGATTTATTGTTAAATATAACAGTGAAATATAATGATATGAATCTAACCTAGTTTGATAGATAATACAGCTGATTTTGGAAATCAGCTGTATTAAATTTCCAACAGTGAAAATACATTATTAATCTGGTATTTTAAATATTGTTGAGCACTCACAACCGATAACATCTCATCTCATCTTCAGAGTTGAGATATTCGAGCACGTTTCAGGAGCAAAAAAAAAAGAAAAAAGAAAAGACAGAAAAACATGACGATGTTTTGTTAAGATCCACCTGATAAACATAAAACTAAACTCAACAGGGAGGAAAATGCAAACAAATCCTCCTATGTACCTGACAGTCCACCCTACCATTCATCAGGGGACATTTCCAAGTCGTGCACTTTTTTGCAGATTTAACATGGACCCACCACTGGGAGAAAAATGGGACAAGGTGTGCAAACTGAAAGCCTTAAGACTGCGTGACAGCCGTGATAAATGCAGCACCCACTGACACAGCTATGGAAATAGACAAAAGATACCTTTGTCTTGTCACAATAATCCTAATCTGTTTGAAGATGGGCCACATTAGAGGGAACGAGAGAGAAAGGAAGAGAGGAGAAAAAAAGAAAGAAAGAAACACAGCCTGGAAAGCAGATTTCTGGTCAGCAGTGATAAATGTTACTACATCAGGAAACGCGGCTCAGTATGATGTTTCCCTCTAATGGCCTGATTGCTCAATTAATTCTGTGGCTCGCTCTTTGCCGGCCCCCTTTAATGTGGAAACAGCTATATTTTCTCCCAGATTAGTATAGATACACGCTGACAGTCTGCGCTGCTCAAGGTATTTGGGAGGTATAATTCATTCATAATGCCACAATGCACCCCATCTATCATCTCAGGTTTTCCATCCACTAACTTGCCGCTTGCTCCCTCCTCTCATTCCAGGCTGCTGGCTCTTGTGGGGCGGGTGGAGGAGGCGGACGGAGCTAAACTCACACCCTGGTGGTGATGTGTTTGTCTGTGTGCATATATGCGATTTAGCAAAAACGGGGAGGTGTTGGTGTTGGTGGGGTGAGATATGAAAACTCTTAAGATATGAAGTGTGTGTATGTGCGCGCGCTATCGGGGTGTGTGGGCTTGTGGGGCTTGCAAGGTTGTGAGGTCGGCAGCTTCTCTTCTCCTGATGAATTAGCTGGCATATGCAAGCGATGAATTACCAGGCAATGGGAGTCAATTATCCAAAGAAGAAAGAAAGAAAAAAAAAAGAAACATGGACCCTGTGCCTGTGGCCCCGGGGTCCCTTTTCCAATTCAGAGTGATTTTCCTAAAATGTAGAAGGGAAGAGAGGAGAAGCAGCCTTGAAGGAGTGAGAGCGGGATGATGAGGGCTGGAAAATAAAGAGAACGAATGAAACTGCTATATTTGTGTGTGTGTGTGTGTGTGTGTGTGTGTCCCATTCCACCCTCCTCACCTATTTCCATCCATTCCCTCTCTCCCCGATCAAATCCAAAAGGCAAAGCGCAGTGTGAAAATGCAAAAGGCTATTATCAGGCCTTCAGAGTACACAAATGCCACTTATGATGGATGAGTGTGGGATTTAGAAAGGCCTCCTGTCAAACACCAGCTATTTCCCCTCCATAAGTGACCCTCTCTTTTCCTCACTTGTCTCTTGTATCAGAACCATATCGGGCCCCCGGTTGAAATAAGTGGAAGACATTTGTAATGTACTGAAATAGGTGTACACACACAGTGTCCCCTGCTGTTTTTGCCATTTAATTGCTAACCTGTTTTAGAGGGGAGAGGGTAAGATCGAGTGCTGCTGGGATCTAATATTTTTGAGAACAAGAGGAAAGGTGCGCTGATCACACACTGTAACAAATTGCTGTAAGAATACAGGAAAAATACAGTATTCAACCTTTACAATTGAATACTGTACAATGATACACTACATATATATTTTTAAATTGAATTTAGTAGTGATGTGCTCAATTAAAAAAAACACCAAAACATTTGTGTTTAGTTTGTTGCTTTGAGGCGAGAAAAGAAAAGAGGATGATATAAGCTCAAAATGGGCAAGCAAAGCCAAATGTCACTTAGACTTTGATTTTTGTGAACGTGCTATGTGGTTCTCAGTGATTGTTGTTAAGTTTTAGATACATCCGTGTGCCACAGTGATCAAAACAGCTAAAGCAAATACTCAAGTCAAGACAGCTTTCATTTTAAGGCTGGTTTGAATAAACTTTAATTAAAGATGCACAACTGTAACTGTGAGATGAAACCGAATCACAAAAATGCTGAGAGCTTGAGAGGTCAGCATGAACAATTATGCTTTCAAAGATACAGATTTACAGGAATTTAAAACTAAAATTTAAAGCTTCTATTCATATATATACATTTTTTACAGGAAGAAACCTTTATTGCAGATTACAGTAGCCACAGTGTAAAGGGATGGTTTGCGTGCTGGTAAATCCAGCAGCGAGCACTTAAGCAGTAACCTTAGCAGGAATCACTATGGCTTCTGCTCGTTTGCATTTTACATACAGCACCAGTAAGGAAAGATTAGACACTCAGCTGTGAAATGGAAGAAAGTAAACTGCAGCACTGAGCAAAGACGAGAAGATTTCACTGAACTGTCGCACTTTAGGTAGCTGAAGACACTCACTATAAAATAATTATATCAGTAGACTGACTGTGTGCAACTATTATCTTTCCTAAAGTTGCTTTCGATAGACCAATTTAATCACAATAGTTGGACTCACTGTGTAAGGAAACTGAAAATTGAAAAGACAAGAAAAGAAAAGAGGATGATATAAACTCAAAACGGGCAAGCAGAGCCAAATGTCATTAACGGTTTTAAATCCTAAACTTTCTGGCTGCCAAAACAAATTACCATTAACAAAAGATTCTTAAGTTACAAGAACGAGTTAAGATGGAGAGTGTGTGTTAAAGCTGGAGAGAGTTCCCAGTGAAATAGAAAAGAGGGATATAAGAATAAAACAAAAGACAGTTATACGCTAATGTTTAGCACCGAACGACTGGCCTCTGCAAAGACTGTTATGAGGGTAACGCTTGATATGAACCATTAACACCAAGTCCAGAAAAATCTAAACACAGCAACACAACCTTCACAAAAACACTAAGAATACAGCAAAAATACAGTGCTTTGCATTTAAATGATATACTCAGGAGACAGTTTATTAGTTTATTACTCTCACAAAGACATTTTAGCTTATATTCAATGCTTTATTATATGTTACAGCTTGTTATTTGCAGAGGTGGGAAGTAACGAAGTACTTAAGTAGAATTTTCAGATATCTGTACTTTACTTTAGTATTTATTTTTCGGAAAACTTTTTACCTTTACTCCGAACATTTTTAAACAAATATCTGCACTTTCTACATTTTCAAAACAGGCTCGTTAGTTTTGCTTAAATGATTTTTTTTTGGAGTCATTTCATGTCACTTTCAAGCAAAAAAAACAACAATTTGAGCCTGAAGGGAAAAGCCAGTCCTGTTCCTGTATTAATCGCCAGGAGATGTTGTTTAAAAGAGATGAAAGAGACAAAACCGTGAGCCATAATCAGGGATTAAAGTGGGCTTGCTTTGTTATTTATTTAATTTTTGAGCACAACACCAGAACAAGTTGTGGCTGCGTCTAGCTATAGCCCCACCGAAGGCAAAGAGCGAGCATAAAGGGAAACTCAACAAACACACAGTGTGTTTGCTATGCATATTGTAAATAATATTACATGTAATTAACACAGGAGATTACATTTGGGTGAGGCGGGCAATAACCAAAGAGTTAAATAGAATGTAAAATTTGCATGAGACACAACTAAAAACGAATTTTCTAAGTAAATGTCCTGGTATTTATATAGTACCTTTTTCTCCATTTGAGCACTCAAAGTGTTTTGTACTGCAAGTCAAAATCAATACCTAAGTGCTTTCTAACATTCACACACACACACGCACACACTCACAGTATGTTGGAAACATCAGGAGCAACTCTGAGTGCAGTATCTTTCCCAAGGATACTTCAGCATGTGGACATGCTGTCAGGCATCAATCCACTGACCTTCCTGCCAGCAGATGACCTGCTCTAACAGTAAAACAGTAAGTAACAAAAAGAGGCATACTGAATACTGTCTGACAATTATAATATAAATCATATCATCAACTTCACCAGAATTAAATCTCTTTTAGGTTTAAGGGAATCCAAAACTCAAATCCACACAACCCTGGGACTATCGCACAAGGAGTTGGTGATGGTGATGTAGGGTTTTTGTTAGAGATGGCAATGTTTTTCAGTATCAGCATCATAGTGTGGAGAACTCCTTGGTTTTTATACTTTTGTGGAGGAGGATAAAACTGAAGGACAACAGAAATTTAGGGTTAATAGATGCAATAAAAATGCAGTTTCTTAAAAGGACCTGAAATAAATTTGGTCTCTAGTATTTCCTAACATTGATACATAAGTCCTGACTCTGAATGTGTATTCTGCCTCTCATGATGCTGTCGACGAATGTCTCTTCCTCTGCACACACTGATTTCAGTACGAGTTTCCACACTGCACGGTGGTACATCTCTGCTATTCTCCGCACTCACAGTTTTCCTCTGGGACTATCAGCCCCGTCACTTCCTCTATTACCCCCTCACACACCCTTACATCCTCCTACACACACTCTCACGCACACATCATCTCCCTCCCACCCCGCGGCGACATGCGCTCCACAATGGAGAACAGAGTGGTTTGGGAAATGATGGCCATTTATAACTGCCTCACGCTGTATCAGAACACCTCACAATGTCTTACGTACACGTGCACACACACACACACACACACACACACACACACACACACACACACACACACACACACACACACACACACACACACACACTATTGAGAGTTTAGCAATGGGGTTGCAACAGAGATAGGAAACAAAGAGAGTACTGAATAATGTCACACACACACACACACACACACACACACACACACACACACACACACACACACACACACACACACACACACACACACACACACACATTTAACCGCACAGATGAGCTCTGTGCAAAACTGTCATGTCACATCCAAACAGCAGATCTCTTGCATGATTTTGGGATACATGTATAGAAGATGGACATAACTTCCAGTTCTAAAAGTGAAGCTATTATGGAGCTTCTTAACCTTGCATTTTTTCTAATGGCCAGTAGGGGGCAACTCCTTTAATTCCAACAAAAGAAGGCAGTGACACATAGAGACAAACAACCATTTATGATTGCATTTTGACTGTGGGAGGAAGCCATACAACATACAAACTCCACACAGAAAGGCTCCAGACTGGATTTAATCCTTTGAACAGCTTGATGCAAAGTGACGCCATAGCTTTAGAAGGAAAATAGTCATCTAATCATTTTATGGTCTCTTTCACATTTTTGATTCACATTATGGGCCAACAAACCAACTGAGTTTTAACATGAGCACAATAAAAATGTTGCTGTATTTCTTTTTTCCCCCAGTTTTAAGAATGCTATTGTATGGATACAGATAAAGACTCCAAGGCATTTTCATGGAAAATACAGGTGCATGGAACCATAATTAATAACATTAGCCATTAAGTCAGTGAGCCAAAGCAGTGAACCATCATCTGGACATCCACGCTGCTCTTTCCAGATTTAAATGTGAGAAAGAGATATTGTTTTAGAAGTTCTGAGCAATAACTAAAAATGATAAAACTGATCCTCATTAGTGGTCAGTGTGAATTGCCTGCTTTCACATTTGTTTCACTCTTCTTTCAGAGACGGACAGAAGAGCCAGTGACTTTGTATTAATTAGGCTGCTTGTGGGAGGCTTTCTTAAAAGCAGGCCATCACATGGATACTGACGCTGTATTGTGCATACATTTGTATTTCTGTGAATGCGCCTGCGTGTGAGGCTTCGGCCTGTCACCGAGCTGGATGGGCTGTCACTTTCTTAATTGCCTGAGCCTGACCTCGCCCCGCTCTGCTCAACTGGCTAATTACTGTGTCTTTCCAGCCAAGAGATCGAAATGAATTCAACTCCATTCAAAGTGAGACTACTGACATTGTCATAATACAGTACAGTAGAGAAGATTTGTCCTTCTAGTGATCTATTCTACTCCCTGAGAGTTTCACCACTGTCTTGCAAACAAACGGTGATAATAAAAGTAATGTCATGGTTATATAATTTTATGTCTAAAAACCCAACCTAATGGATCTTTAAAGTGACTATGAGACAAAATCACGAAAAGTAAAAGTTCAGGAGGACAACTCACAGCACAAATCGAGAACTTGTCATAAGTGCTAAGGAATGAGAAGGAAAACAAGAGTGTCAGAAAAAGAGCGGAGTGAATTGAATCCTGATTGAAATCATGCAAATGAAATGCTAATGGCATGCTAATGAGCGAGGGGAGGGAGGGAGGTGTCAGGTAGGAGGTAAAGTTTGGTTAGAGAGCGAGCTGGCGAGACAGCAGGCAAATGGGCAACGCTTGGGTGAGCAGTGAGCGGGCTACCCATGATGCCTCGATAAGAGAAGGACCATTAAGCGACCGAAAGACGGAGAGATGGGGAGAGAAAGAGACTTGGAGAAAAGGCCCCGTGGGCTAATGAATGCTGATTAATTTCCAAATTACATTTCACAACTTTATTGGTTCCCTTGTTTTCCTCTGGTGCACATTCCCCATTAAAGCCACCTCTCTGTCTTTGAAATCATGTGTATTCTTTGCTTATTAATTTGTAGTCTCTTGTCTTTAAAAGCCCCATTAAACTTGTCTTTAAAGCCATCTGAAGCTGAAGTCACGCAGTCGCACTGCAGAGACAGCTATTCAGAAAAGGAAATCTGTTTGTCTTTGCGGTCTTGTGCGCTCAGAAAGCTTGAGGTCCTTCAATGTTTTTTTTTTTAACTCAAAGACTTTGATGCTGAATGCTGTGCAATGCAATTTGGCAAAGATAGTGACTCTTTTCAAGTATCTACTGATCTGTGCAAAAATATTTTCACTGTGTTAGCTAACTGAACTTTAGTGTTACATTAGACTCTAATAACACTTTTACTAACCACCTTTACAACTGTTCATTTACGTCTACTTGTGTCTACTCAGCCAATCACATTGCAGCATGGTTGAGATGACCTGCTGAAGTTCAAACTGAGCAGAAGGGGGAAGAATGGTGATTTAAGAGACTTTGAATGTGGCATGGGTGTTAGTTACATACAGGCTTGTCTGAGTATTTCAGAAACTGCTGAAACTACTGGGATTTTTCTACACAACCATCTCTAGAGTTCACAGAGAATGGTCTGAAAAAGACAAAATATCCAGTGCGTGGAATTTTCTGCAGGCCTTGTTGATGTCAGCTGTCAGAGGAGAATAGCCAGACTCGTTTGAGGTGATAGAAAGGCAACAGCAACTCATATGATCTTTTGTTACAACTGCAGAAGAACAACTCTGAATTCACAGTACTTTAAACCTTGAAGCAGATCGGATACAGCAGACCACACTGGGTTCCACTCCTTTCAGCTAAGAACAGAAAACTGAGGCCCCAATTGACACTGACTCACCAATATTGGACAATGGCCGATTGGACAAATGTTGCCTGGTCTAATGGGTCTTAAGTATAATTGCAAAGATCAGATGGTAGGATCAGAATTTAGAGTAAACGACATGAAAGCATGTAACCACCCTGTGTTCTATCTGTGGTTTAGGCTGCTGTGGGCGGTATTTGCTTGGGAAAATTTGAGCTCCTTAGTAACAACTGAGCATAACTTAAACACAACAGCCAACCAGAGTATTGTTGGTGACCATGCAGTGACCACAGTGTATCCCTCTTCTGGTGGCTGCACAATACAGCGCACAAAGATATGCTGAAGTCACCAAGGCAGTTGTATCTTTGTCCTGGGGAGTAACAAAGATTTCCAAAAAAACGTGAAATACTCGGTCAAAGTAAATGTTATCCCCTGGTGCATTCTTGGGGGAAAGGATTTCACAGCTGTTGAATACTTTGCTTCAAATTTTATTTATAGCCACCATGCAGGTGCAATGATCAGAGAGACTTTATATTATTTGTCTGCAAATATAATGTGTAATTAGCACATTATATGAATGTAGCAACAATTTAAAGGTGAAATCAGAGTCCTGTCGATGTAATTTTGTTTTAGCTTCTAGTTGCGCTTTTTAAAAGTGATTTTAGGTGAATAATGAGAACCAATTTTGTTTTGATGCAGCAATTCATACACATGTGAAAGTAGTGTTTACTTTACATGAAAATGCGATAAAAAAAACATTGTTGCCAGTAAATTCAATGAACAATCAGGACAAATAATGGTGATCTCAATGCTGACTAAAATAATCATGATCAGCATTTTGGTCATAATCATGCAGCCCTAACCTTAAATATTAAATAATTACAAGTGGAAATGAAGATTAGTGAAGCTTTCTGGAGTTTTGAGAACATAAGAAAAAGATCTTCACCCAAAGAGCAGTAGGACGTTTCAAAAATCCCCTGAAGTTAGCATCTTTAGCCATGCTAGCATAATATGTTGCCATTAGCAGTTTACTATTCACAAATACACAACAGCCACGTTAGCCACCTGTTATCATTAATATAAAGGCTAATGGACTGTAGTTAGATAAAAGGTAAATAATTATTGCAGGTTTGCTGGTTCATGGATGGAAAAATAAGCCATGGAAAAGCGGATTACAGACACATGAAGAGCTGGGTTTGTGACTGCGTGTAGTAGCTTGAAACAGAAACAGCGCAGCCAAATCAAACGGGTTTCAGGCCTGAAGAGTAGAGCTGAGGAGATGAAGAGCTGCAGACTGATTTAGACTTCTGCAGGGAGTCTTTGTAGGCCAGGGACGTAACTTAGGTAAGTGGCTCCTTCTAGGAATTTACTGAAATTTGTGAGTATTGATGCTATAATTATTATTCCTCATAGACACTGGTTGTTATGTAATCACTAATGAATTCAAAGACTTTGGCAAAAAAGACAAAACAAAAAACAGCTGGACATGCACAGGAGGAATGAACAGGCAAATGGCAAAAGATACCATGTGGAGTTAAGTTTTGAGGGCAGTACATGCAGGTTATGTGGTAAGGATTCAGATGGGTCTATAACACTGTTGGGTTATAGACAACAGAAAGCACCTTGAGATAAATACCTAGACGAGAGCTGGTGCTTTTAACAAAAATTGAGCTAAATTGAACTGCTGTTTATTAAATTGTTTTTATGAGGAAAACTCTAAGACAGATATTCACTATAAATCTGTAACATAAGATTCTAAAGAATCGACCGTTCTTGACTTGCTGCAACCCAAATTTCATATGTGGGAAAATAAATACTAAACAGGAAGTAAGATTAGAAATATTACACCTCCTGAACAGATTTTGGAGTCCTTGGGCAAAAGCAGTGCAAACTTTCGCAGCACAGAAATGAACTCTTAAGAAAAGCTTACAATTGCTTCGCAACAAAAAGTAATCACGATCTAATCTGAAGCTCTTTGTGTAAGTTAATCATTTTAGTTTCAGTTAAGTAACTAAAAAAAGTCTCTGCTGTTCACGAGCACCTTCAAAAAATCTTAAAGTGTTTATTCCACCCCTTCTTCCTTTTTACACTACAGTCTGTCAAGAAGATGTACCCCAGTCACTGCTAATGGTGCCACTCCATCTTTTCTCACACAGCAACAATCACAGCTGCTTCATTTGCTCCTGTCAGTGTCTCCAAGTTAAAGACCTTCTGAGAGACAAAGAGCAAATACCTTTGTTATGCCTGTCGGGTTTCCTGCAGCTTTTACAGAGGGATACACACACACACATGCTCACACTCACACACATGCTCACATATGCAATCATCAGCTGGGAAAGAGGGTGCAGAGTAAAAAAAAAGAAAAAAAGAAAAAGTGATCATCTGCATCGCCCTTATGTGTTGGAGGTGGAGAAGAGCACCTCAGCGGCAGGCGAGCACAGGGAGGGAAAATGGCAATATTTAAAATAGGAGACACAACTCCATTTCTTTTTGAACAAAATATTAATGATCTTTCATTTGGATCTCATCACAGATGCGGCTGGGAGAAAATTGCATTCTGTGTGGCAGAAGTCTGGGGAAGACATGAGACAGGATAATAGCCAATAGGTGTTTGGAGAGAGGGAGTCAGAATGAATGAGAGAGAAAAGACAGAGAGAAACAGAATTGACAAATTCCCATGATGGGTATGCCATGAGAGGGGGGAGGAGGAGGGCGGGGGGAGCAGAAAGATTGGAAATTGAAATTTATGACATTGAAAATGACTATGACAGAGACAGAGGCAGGTCCCTCTTTGCTCTCCCCTCTTTGGTAGCAGTCAACCTTGCAATGGGGGCAGATCAAACAAAAATAGGCTGTTAAGGGGGCAGAGGGGGCGGCAGGCGCTAAGCACTGCCGATGGGATGGGGGGGGCGCGAACGAAGGAGGGAAAGTGGTGGCCAAGGTGGCGGGACAAGGGGAGGGATAGAGGGATGGGATGGAGGTATAGACAGAAGTGAAGGAGGACATTAAAGGAGGAAATGATGATGTTGTCAGTGAGCGATGTAAATCACGGCAGCTACATAGTCAACAGATACAGTCGGCTGGCTGTGCAGGCCAGGGCCTGTCTCAGCTGCTGTGGCACTGACAAATGGAATATTTTCAGAGGACTTAATCAGAGGAAAATGGGCTTTCATCTGCTCGCCTACCCGCTCTGCCGCTCGCACAGAGAAATGATTGCCTGTCGCTCTTCCTCTCCCTGTCTCTTTCTCTCTCACAGTCATTGAATGTGGCCACTGAACCCTGCAGAGGTTACAAAAAGAGAATTTATCAGTTGCGCTTTACAAAAGGATGTAGGAACACTGAGACGAGCGCAGTGCCATTCCCCTCTGTATAATGGACTTTGATTAGAGAACGCTGATAGGTTTTGTTTTGCTTAAATGAAAACCGAGAGAATACATTTCAAAAGACAGAAAAGTCAGATTAAAATGGGAATTACTTAGAATGCTCCAACACGTGCACCACCAAACTTTTCAGCCTTCCTTCAAAGCCACAGATAACTCGCTGAGCGTAGTCGAGCTTTCCCGACAACTTTGACAACTGCTCACGAGCACGAGGAACTTTGTGTTTTTCTGCGAGAAAGTAAAAAAGTGTGCCATCAGAGCTGAGAATGTCCTGAAATACTTTAGACATGCTCATCATCCACTCAGTAAAACCTATTACTTGTCATGAAGGCCTCATTTCCTACAGTTGGGTTTGATGTAGTGCACGTCTGTAGGCCCACAGGAGCAGCAGATAGGCCTCCGCAGAACAGACGGCCGTGACATGATCTATTTCTCCCGTGATGAATGTACCAATCTGCTGCCCTGTTGCCCTGTCCGCCTAATTTGTTACGATGTGACAGCGTCTTTCCTATGATGATGAACTTGCTGCTCGCGTGTACCAGCAGGTAAGTGGGATGAAAATGTCGGGATACCAGTGAATCGCTTACATTTTCCTGAGTGATGGAATTCAGAAAAGGTTGAGATACCCCCATTATAATTTAAATGTAACTAATGCACTTTAAAAACAAGTTTCACCAAATGAATCTAATATCCAGAGTGATTTCTAAAAGTTTGCTGCTAGCTGTTTCTTCAGTGTCTTTTTGTTGGGTTGAAAGTTATTAGCTTAGCTTAGCATAAACTTGATAGGTTAAAAGTTCAGAAATACAGCTTTTAGCATTTCTGATTAATTTTATCTCGCTTTTAAAATCTAATTGACTATTTATCTAAAATGTCAGTTTACTTAAAGTGTTATTTTTTTAATTTCTTGGTTGGACAGGGTCAGATATTTACTTGAACTTTAAATGGTATTTATATAGTACTCTAATGGAGCGCTCAAAGTGCTACAAGACCCATTGAAACACTTAGTCACACACACATCTATGCAGCACTTTATTCTATGGATAAGCACCTTTGGCGTTCGTGCACAAACTCACACTCTCTGGGGACAACCTGGGGTTCAGTATCCTGCCCAAAAAAACTTTTGGATGCAGACTAAAGGAGCTGAGATTGAACTACTGACCTTCTGATTAACTAAAGACCAACTCAACTGTACCTCCTGAACCACAGCTGCCGCAAAATCTATGCTTAAATTGCCCGAATACCTTTTGTCTCCCTGTCCTTGTCTCCCTAACCTTAACACTCAATCATGACAGAAGCCTCAGTCGTCCCATATTTATTTTGGACCATTTAATGTACTTTTATCCTTTTAAGCTGATTTTCATTATCACTATAAAATAACAGGAACCACTTTCTCTCCTTTGTTTTTCAGTCTGATGCATAAAACGCTCTAATCTGTGACCACTCATTAGGGCAGAGGGCAGTCAGTGCTGTCCGTGGTGCTGAAGGAAGCCACCAACAGGGTGGCACCCTGTGTCACGCATTTAGTACACAAGGGAAAATGACCTGGTTGTAGCAATCATAATGTAAAAGTTCTTCTGTCGGAGGTGAATGGCCGAAATGGCATTTTGATGGTGACGTGTTGCCTGCCAAGTTGTTTTTGGCTGCTATAATGCATTAGTCCACACAACCCCTGGCGTGGTGCTACCAGGCCCTGTGAGAGACGACAGTAATGGCTTGTTGAGCTTCTATAAGGCCGGGCCTCGGGGCCGGTCACAGCCATATCTCACACGGTATCGATCAGCTCAGAGCTAAGTGTGGCCCAGAGCCCTTCATCCCTTCGCCCTTCCTTCTTCATCTCCCACTCCCCCTGTTCCTGATCCTGTAAAGGTATAGCTGTACTCATGTCAGCTGGGTAATTATCATTGATCTGCTGCTGCAGAAGGTGACAAATTCTGCTGTTGGTCTAGCAGCTGATCTGTGCTCTGTCACGGCCTGCTGCCCTGGACCTATGGCTTAATGCTCATCATCCAGAGTTAACGCCACTTTGTTTGATTTCACCTCAGACTTCTTTTAGATCAACTTGAAGTGGCACATAGAGATCGGTTCTAATAACAACGATATGTTAGACATAAACAACCTGATGTGGGTTATGTGCTTGGAGCTACAGTCTGTCAGGGAATTTCAGAGTGTGACTGAACGACAGCAACGCAATCCCTGGAAGATAGTTCCTTGCATTACCTAGCATCGTCATTCACGAAACTTGAAGGTTTTTCCTGCTCTTCTGAAAGATGTTTTACAGCCTTGTTACCAAGTATGTGGTTCGCACACTTCTTTGGTCTCATTGAGCCCCAGGTAAGCTGCTGCAGAGCACAGAAGAGCACAGATTTGAAACAGGAAAAAAAGAGAAACCGGTGTGTGAGGTCAGTGCCATCCCAAGGCAAATTTTCATCTTCTGACTTATTCTCTGAGATCTGTTCTTTTGTACACAGACACACACACAGACACACAGACACACACACAGACACACACACAGACACACAGACACACACACAGAGACACACACACACACACGAACACATGGGGTACACAGGTTAGAAAATGAGGTTTCCTTCCAGTGTCTTCTGGCCAGGATTTGTATCGTTTAGTCTGAATGTGAATTCAGGGCTTTTGCAGTGAGTGCTCCCACTGTGGAGGAAGAGCTGCTGATGACCCAGTTAAGCTTCCCGAAAAATGTCCAAATGAAACACAGACTGACATAAGTACCTGTATATTATGTAGGATTGTTAGATGCACCGTTCACTCCCTTAAAATTAGGCATTTTTTAAAATCAGTGCACAATTTCTCACACATTTAGGGTTCCAGAAAAAATTACAGTGAAAAAAATCAAACAAGCGCTTTATTGTGATATGGAGAATGTTTGAGCAATGGTGAGGAGACAAAGTGATTTACAACAATCTGTCCTCCATGGAAACTCATCTGAAAGAAATAAGAGACATGAAGACAGAGACAGAAGTTGGATGTTTTAATGTTGTTTTTAATTTAACCCAGTTTGTTAAACTTTTCTCCATGTAATAAAAGCTAATCACCTTGCACAAACATGTAGCTAATAATTGAATTAAAGTAACAACAATGTCATAAAACAACAACCTAAAAGTAAGATATTTGGTCATCTGTTCTATTATTTTCTTTTAGATGAACTCAGGACAATAGATCTTGAAAAAGATTAAAGCTCTTCTTTAATCATTGATGACTTTCCATCCAAAACCCTTACCTTAACTACTGATGATTTTCAATAGCTTGATGTGGGCCAATGTGACACACACACACACACACACACACACACACACACACACACACACACACACACACACACACACACACACACACACACACACACGCATGCACATAGGCCCCTGTGTCCACTAATCTATAGCAGACAAATGAGGCTGGGCTAACAGACTGGGGCAGAGAGAGAAAAGATTGACTTGGAGAGAGAGGCCTAATTAGCAGAGGCTCATTAGGAGTCTTTAAGAGGCTGTGATTAGGGATGTTTGTTCACACAGCATGCTGCTGCTGCTGGGCTTAATGACTGGGACTGATCACCAGCTAGTTTAGCCTACGGCGTGACGACGGTGTGGTGGAGGGCTGGAGCATGAAAGAATTGTACAGCAGTGTGGCTGTGTTCCAGAAAGTCATTTATCTGCAGTTAACTGATATTAAACACAGGAAGAAGAGCATCTTTAGGCTCTTTTGACACCTTACACCTGACACATTTATGCATTGAAAAATCATGAATCCCATCAGTGCTAACCTAGAAGGCTGAGATTAAAAATGTTGTTTATGGTGTCATTGTAAGGTTTAAACAAGTTAATCAGAGCCAAACAGGGGTGCTGTTAGGTAGGTTTGGCTAACTTACAGATCCAGATTAACTGTTTCCCCCTGTTTCCTCCCGGTTACATGAACAGACTGTGTCCTGCCTATGTTACAGCAGAAAAACAAAAGTATCAACCCTCTAAAAAAAATTCCTGCTTTTCACATAAAGTTAGCAGATGGTTCTGAGCATGACGTTCACCTAAATCCGTAGAAGCATTCATAATAATGTGTCCTCCTCTGATGTTTATGTGGAGTCTGAATCTAGCTGAGAGCATCTTGTTTCTCTGTTAACTAAAAACCGATCAGGCCGCAGGGATGCATAATTTGCCTCTACGTTTCCCGTCCTTTCGAGAAACTTAGAAGCCTGTAAGGGCCTCACAAACCAATTTCAATATTCAGTACACCACCTCCAACAACTTAAAAGTTTACCACTGAGCCCGAGCTCTTGGCTTCATAAACCCCACACCCGTTCCTCTAAATCTGATAAGAGCCACAGCGCTATTGTGATACGATTTCCCCTTTGGAAGCCCGTCCATGATCCCGCATTTCCCTGAGTCCTCCTTGTTCCACTTCTTGAACTGGAGTGGATTGTCTGGAATAAACTCCAATCCTCCTTAAAAGAAGAGATCTGGGGGGAGGGGCGGTGGCGGGGACAGAAAGCTGAGAGGATCAAGGATGTGACGGCCAAAGCAGTGGCTCTGACAGAGCAGACAGTAGAGTTAGCAACTCTGTCTGCCATCCTTTAATTCTGTTATTTGTCATCTATTGGTCCGTGCAGCCACACCTGCACTTCTGCCCTCCGACCACTGGGTGGCACTGCAACAGTTCCTCTCTATGCACATTTGAAGTAGTGTGCTTGGGCTTGGAACTGATCCATTAGCTTGTTTTCTGAATCCAGGATTTGCAGAGATAGATTAGACAACAAAAGCATATGGAAAAGATAAAGAACACTTAGGTAATGGATTTTGGCGGCCTCTCCAGCGCAGCGGAGTAGTCATCCTCTTTCCATCTCTTATCTCTTATCTCTCCTCCTTTCTCTTTGCTCTAAATATGTTTGTTGTTTTTTTGTTTTGTTTTTTTCCCTCTGAGAAGATAAAAGGACTTCAGGTTTTTGTGAAGCTGGAGGGATTTACTTGCCAGTGGCAGATAAAAAGTAAAAAAGAGTTGTGCACTAACCAGATGTTCCCCTTTGATCTTTCCCAACTGTAAGTTGGGTTTCATAGGTGTTGAAAACACACACAAAAAAATAAAATAAAATGACAATGTTAAAAATATTTAGAAGATGATACTAAGCCCAACTCTTCTTTGATGGCTGTGATGCTTCTCTTACAAAATACTGACCAGTTAGATTTTTTAAACTTATTTAATTAAATGCTTTGCTTGTCCACAGAACACAGGCTTTCTCCCCAAATGAAGAAAATCAATTAAAAATCCAAAGCAACGGACAGTGCACAAGAGAGCAAGAGCAAGGGTGAAAAGAAGTTGTAGAAGATGGTATTGATATAATTTACTGTGCTAGTCATTAAAAGTCATTAACTGAGCTGGAGGTGGCAGAGATGAAAATGTTAAGATTAAGATCTTTGGGAGGAGCCAGCATAGATGAGATTAGAAATGATTACATCAGAGGGACAGCTCAGGTTGAGCATTTGGGAGACAAAGATGGTTTGGACGTGTGCAGAAGAGTGATAGTGGGAGATCTTAAAGGAGATCTGTTGACTTCACCACCATCATCAAAACAAATAAGTAAATCTCTTTTAGAAGAATTTGTTCAGGCCTCCAGCAGAGCTCCAGGGAGTTGGAGAACAGATAAAGAAAGGTGCACTGAGGCTATTGTGACAGCACATTGTGGCTTACTAAAATAGTTTATGTTGGTTTTCCTTTTAGGTTTAAACATACATATGTTTTCTGAATCACCATTGTATCTTATATGGAAAATTGAATCAAAAAGAGAAGTTCTGCAGGGTTTTTATTTACAAGGCCCTGCTGCATAGATTAATAATAACAAAACTACTGCTACATTCTCTAACCATTAAAATTAGACAAAGATAACACAAGTAAACACAAAATGCAGTTTCTAAATGTTTATTATTGAGGAAGGGGGAAAAAAATCCAAAACGTGCATAACCCTCTCTGAAAAAGTGATAATAACTGGTTGGGTCAGCCTTACCAGGCAACAACTGCAATTAAACATTTTCAATAATTTGCAATGAGTGTTTCACATCGCTGTGGGGGAATTTTGACCCACTCATTGTTGCAGAATTGTTGTAATTCAGCCACATTGGAGGGTTTTCGAGCATGAACCACCTTTTTGAGGTCATGCCACAGGATCTCAATCGGATTCAGGTCAGGACTTTGACTAGGTCCAAAGTCTTCATTTTATTAGTTTTTTTTATGCTATTCAAAGGGAGACTTACAGGTATGTTTTGGATCATTGTCCTGCCGTAGAGCTTGAGTTTGCTTCAGGATGTTTTGGTAGACAGAAGTCATGGTTCCATTTATCACAGCAAGTCTTTCAGGTCCTGGACAGCAAACAGCCCCAGACCATCACACCACCATATTTTACTGTTGGTATGATGCTCCTTTTCTGAAACGCTGTGTTACTTTTACACCAGATGTAATGGGACGCACACCTCCCAGAAAGTTCAGCTTTTGTCTGAACTTTTGGGCCCCTTTTTGGCAAATGTGAGAAGATCCTTTGTGTTCTTTTTGGTCAGCAGTGGTTTTCTCCTTGAACTCTCCCATGGATTCCATCCTTGGCTAGTCTCTTTCTTATTAATCATGAACTATGATCTTAGCTGAGACGTGTGAGGCCTGCAGTTCTTTAATGTGACCTTGTGGAGTCGTCGATTAGCTCTTGGAAGAATTTTGGTTGGCCGTTCACTCCTGGGAAGTTTCATCACTGTTCCAGTTTTTCTCTGTTTGTGTATAATGGCTCTCACTGTGGTTCACTGGAGGCCCAAAGCCTCAGAAATGAGTCTGTAACACTTCCCAGACTGATAGATGTCAGTGACTTTGTTTTTCAGCACAACACATCATGTCATGGTTTGTTTAAACCATGACATGACTTTTTCACACCACTGTACTTACTGTATGTATGTGGGCTTAAAGTAAGGCAGATTAAAACCTGCCCAGATACTCTTGGGTGTCTGTAACTCAGCAATTAATGAGATTATGAATTTAAAATTATGCATTAAATCCCTTTGGACGCAGGGTCTTCACAGTCTTGCTTAGACAACTCAGTCCACACCGAAACTCTCACCAGTATTTTCTGGTATTATTTTTTTATGAACGATGAGCCGTATGTGATGAGCTTTCACTTAAACCAGTTTAACAATAGTTTTAATGATGAAGTCACTGTTCAGTTTGTGTCATTAATGAAGACTCGCTGTATCTCGTTACGTTAATGAACCGGCATTAGCTCCGCTGCTTGTTTAGCGTGATTGAGTTTAGATTTTAAACAACGCTCGGGAACAAAAAAAAAAGAAAGGTTGTTGCTAATAGATCCAAAAGACTTCATTAGTTTATGAGGGGATCGAGTGCATGAAACACATATGTACGTGCTGGACGTAGACGCACACACTCGCACACAACACGGGCCTTTTTAAATAACAAGTCGAAAAAACAGCTTCAGTAACCCCAACTCTTCTGAATTATCACCTCCTTGCTCGTGGCTGTTTATGAATACAAATTGAATTTTCACTGCAACCTTGTAGCAGTCATGGCTCATTTGATTTATTCCTTAATGAATATTTCCCCTTTCAACTCAGGAGATGGGAAAACATTTCCACACTAAATGAGGACCTGGCTATTATTGCAGCCCATTCTTTCCTACATCTAGAAGTACATTACACTTATGGTCGTGCTGCTGCTGCTGCTTTGGATTGAACAAGCTTGTTCCATTTTGTCAGGAGCAACAAAAGAAACTGAGGCAAAAAGAAAAAAAGTGTTACCGTGTCTCTGCAGTGTGTCTGGGTGTGTTGTAGATGGCTTTTATCTCCCTAATAGCTGGACTCTTGTTTGTTATATACGCAGCTATCTCTTTGTCTTGCACTGAATTAAGAAAATTTAAACATATCTTATAGACAGGTAAAGAGATCTGCTTAATGGATTCAGAGACTAAACCTTCTGTAGTGACTGTCCGGTGTGACAAACGTGCCGCTCTCCACATCACTCAACAGCTGCACGAACGCCATTTACCTGCTAATGTTGTGTTGATAATGTGCGATTGACCACACGCCTGATAAATAATGCAGCGGCTTGTTTGGGGCCACGAGGAGAATTTAAATAGTATTGATAGGCTAAGCTGCCACGGTGCAGGATGTATGCAGTCAGCGAGCTCCCACTCTATATTGAGTGGGTGAAAAATGGGCTTAAAGCAGAACAGCTCAGACTTTGTGAACAAGTCAGGAGGGTGGAGAAAAAAAAACAACAACAAGAAAAAACAAACAAACAAAAAAAAACCCTCAAGGAAGCAGAACAATGGCAGGGTGGAGTGATAAGTCAGAGAGGAAAGAAGGTGATTTTCGTGGTGCGGGAAGTACGGGAAGAGGGATGATGAGCAGAGAGATGGAGTGAGAGTTAGACAAGGAGACGTCTGGGGCCGTCCATCCATCCGCTGCATGGCCGGGGGCAGCAGGAGGAGTAAAGTTGTTAACGAGTGTGTGGACAGCGGTGTCAGGCAGAGCAGCGGTCCATCAGGGGAAATGAGAACACTGGGTTCTATTATGGCCCCAGGTGCATTATGGGAGGACAAAAGAAAACTTTGGTGGAAATAGATTACAGACAATGAAAAGGAGCAGAGGGGAACTCACGTGTGGGTTTTATTTTCAATCCGTGAAAGACGAGATTTTTATTTTTGTCTCTTCTGTATTTCTATGGATAAACAGTTGTAGCTGTAATTGTGATCATTTAACACTAATATTAATAATAATATTAATACATTTATTTGCATAGTAACGTGCTTCACAGTTTAAAATGCCGCACATTAAAGTCATCAGTCATTATGCAAATGTACTGTTTATAAGATTTGGGGAAACCTGCAGTCAGCTGAGACTGAAGAAGTCACTCGGATGAGTGACGAAACGTTTCACGTCCAGATGAACAGAATCAACTTTTGGAGATTTACTTACCTGGATGATTGAGCGTGCATCAAGACGCCACACATTAAAGATAAGCATACATGTTCCAACATACAGACACACAGTCAACTACAGGATCCCACATTCGTTCCAACATACACACTTCCATACAGGTAAAAAGATGTACACTAAGATTAATGGAAATTCAGCTCATACTAATTTTTTCTTCAGTCATTTAACACAAATTACAGATACAGCTGACCCGATGGCCAAGTTTGGGTGTCATAACCTCAGAACTGTGATCGCCTCTGGCTTTAAAGTAAGAGCACGGACCAATTACAAGTCCTGCTGTATCTGCTCAAGAGTTTTATTTGCTTCAGTCTGATAAAAGAACGAGATATTTTAAAAAGAAACATTTGATGTTTTAAAAATGTATCTAATTTATTGGCGGTTAAATGCAGCTGACGGTGATTCCTGCTGCTGCATCTCCTACATTAATCAGACTTTTATAGATGCTCAGAAAAAAAACCCCTCTGATAAGTTCTATGTTAATGCCATAAACCTTTCTTCTCCCCTTCTGTGATATACAGAGTTGTTCTAATTCATGCAAAGGAAAAACACATTTAATTAAATACATCTACAAACAATCAGATGATATTAAAAAAAACTTTTTTTGTGCAACAATAAGCAAAGTTTAAGACAAGTGTTTCTGAACAATAAAGACAAGCGAATGTAAAGTTCTGTGTGCTAACAGCAGGTTTGACGTGAGACTGCAACTCAAAATCCACAAAGTCAAACAAACAGGGTGGCAGGTGATCCATATGCTGAAAAGCTGACCTGTGTTCTCCCAGCTTTCCTGTCCCCTCCCTACTGTCCTATCACAATAAAGCCAAAAAAAGCCTTCCAAAAAATGTTAAAAATCCAGTAAGTTAATATTGTGATAGTGAACCACAACACTGAAGAGAACCAAAAAGACCGATCGAATACAGAGGTCACAATTCATATTATTTAATTAGCCTTTAATCACCAGGGTCACACAGGTATATTTAACATGGATATTTTTTCAAATTAAATATTAAAATAATTGCGTAAATTTGATGAAGACAGATTGTAGAGGCTAAACAAAAACACTGGTTATCTGCAAACACACTACTGTTGCTCTGATTGTGTCTAAGGCGATATTAATTTCTCTAAAATAAAATGCTTTGTATGTTTATATATGTTTTTAAATGAACACTGGAGAAGGTCCACTTCCTTCAAAGTTTCAGCTCTTCAAAGGATTACTTGTGCTCACACACATAACTCCATCATTTCAATGTGTTTTTCTCTGAATATCTGCTGTACGTTCTAGTATCTGGTGTATATTTGAGAACTTTGTGCTTGGTCTGACAAAGATATTCGTGATAGTCAGAGATTAAAGGAGCACCAAAGCATATCAAATATTTTTCATATCAAAACACACACACAAAACATCTCTTAGCTTGTGTTGTTCTGGATCCTAAGAGGAATTAGCAGCACTTAAAGCGCTATGTCTGACAACAAGCAACTTACCAAAGATACGTATCATGCACCCTTCAGTTATTATGAAGAAACCTCAGCTCTAATCTGTTATGATCAGTATCGCTGAAGGAGAAAAACATGTTTCTCTGACCATTAACATGTACATGCAGAGCAGTGCCATGAGGCCGTGTGCTTAGTGAGGATTGGGATGTGACAGCTTTGGGGCGGGGTGGATTAATGCAGCGCTATCAGATGAGAAAAACACTTCCTGCAGAAGCAAAAACATGCACTAATCAATAGACAACGATAGTATAAATGACCAGATATGATATAAGTCAGGATTTATTGGAGTCTATAGCAAACAGTAGATAAATATCATGACTTTCACCTGGAAAAATGCAATTTTACATGGTTACAACTGCTACCTCAAACGGTTCTCTTAAAAACATTACTTTCTCCTTTCATGTTCAAGTATGTCAAAGGATCATAAGTTCACACTTAGTTTCCAATATTCTAATATATTCTAATATCTATTCTGATAGCTCACCCTATTTTAGCCACCTCCCCTCTTAGCCTCTGATGTTCCCTCTTTGCATGATAAACAGCTTTTCAGCCCTCAGAATATGTATGTGGCCCATATTTATTCATACGTGCGATATATGAGGGCACACAATTCTGCTTTGGCTGCGGGAAGAAGAAATAAAAATATAAATAAGAAAGTAAATAAACAGTCAAATTAAATAGCCAAAGTAATAAGGTTAGCTGTTGGTTTTTTTAATTTTATATATATATTGATATTTGCAGGGAGAGCTACAGGAGGGGGGAAATTAATGACAGCAAGCATAATGCCATTGGGATACTTAGGAGTGTGTCCAATACTTTAAGTAATAGCGTTAATGGCGAATTTGAAGGAATTTAATTTTCGACATCAAACAGCAGCGCCTTTAGAAAGCCACCACCCTCTCGCCTCCACATGTTTGGGGCTTCCAGAGCATCTGAACTCGCTTCCTCTCAGAAGGAGGAAGAGGAGAAAATCATCTCTTGGATGGCGGGCATGCAGGGAGGCAGGCGGCTAAAAACTTCCAAGCAGAACAGCCTCTCGACTCACAGGGTGACGCTTGTTAGGCTCAGGCCCAGAGGAGGGAGCATGGCCAGTAAGTAAGGTTATTGGGAAATAATTAGCCTAGCCCGGGAATCAGCAGGGATAGCAAAGTCCTCTGGGGTAGAAACGCCAGTGCCCCTGGCCTCGTTTCCACAGCTAATTAACTTTGAAGAGAGCCCATTAATAAGGTTGTCTTCATGGAAAAAGCCCGGAACTATATGCAGGAGGAACTTTTTGGTTTGGGATTCAATTTATGGTTGAAACACAAAGCGATACGCCAGACAGAAGTGTGGAAATATTAAAAAATGAGATGGACTGGATGGATGTGGTATTTCCAAGGTGCATTGCGGACTATCTAGAAACCTCATCAACCTCCCCCTAAGCGTCAGCTTGTCCAACCAATTCAGATAGAAAATTTACCCCTGATCCCCTGGTCCCCACTTCTACTCGCTCAGTGGACGTCGGCCCCAAGCGGCCACATGTCCCCCTACCTGTCATCCCAGAAACAGCTGGCGTTGCCAGCTCAGGTCCAGGTCTGCTTAAAAAAAAGGAAAAAAAAAAATTAAGCCTCATGGCCCGAGGCTGTGGGAGGGTGACGCAGGCCTCAGCACCTAATCACCCCCTCCCACGACACCACTCATCAAGACAGCAGCTTCAACAAATCAATCTCCCTCTGACAGTTCATTTAGACTGAATTAATTTGGAATTAGGGGCCATTACTGCAATTGGCAGGCGTGGATATTCCCCTAACGCAGGCTGTTATCCTGCTTTGGGGATAAAGAAAAAGAGCCGGCTTTTCTTTTTCTTTTTTCCCCCCTCGTAGGATCGACTGGATAAGGTGTTTTTCTTTGCTGATCACAGGGCTGAGGGAGGCAGACATTGGATTTTCAGTTTAACTAAATCATCATTGTTCTCAATCAACAGTCAGACTGTGCTGATTGTTTTTTTTTCTCTATCTGTTGATACTAAATGGATGTAAAATAGGTGTTTAATGAGGGTCGTTGCTCTATTGACTGTCAAATTGCTGCCAGGGGCAAATTAAGAGTCTGATAGGAGAGTCTGTTGTAATAGCAAAGAAAATGATGAATCTGGAAAAAACACACAAAACAATCAAAGTTTAGGACTTCTAAACTATTTCCGATAAAGGTTTAGCTGGAACAAAAGCAGTAAGTTGTGCCTATGTCACTCTTATTACTGCAGTGCAGAGCCCATTTTTTGAGTGATGCAGTCATTTTCTAATATGTTCCCTAATGTTCAGGGAACATCCTTATTGTTGATCTGCAGCTGACCTGGAGAACAGGCTGACTGAGCCTTTCTCTCATGCTGGGAGGCAGCAGCTTTAAGTTTACCCAGGGTTCACGACCCTATGACCCAGAGGTTTGACCGAAACAGCTCAGCACCATGGAGACGCTGCATTGAAAAGATAAACACTCTAACATCACACACACCACCTCACAAGGATGCACATCGACACATACACATGACAGAGAGCCTGAACACAAAAATGCACGTGCATGTTCTGCGATGTGAGTTTGAGTCGTTCGTGTGGAACTGATGTCATATTTTGCTGAAGTTTATACATTTATAGGTCAATAAAAAATGTCATCACTGTCTTCTGTCTTTTAACACTTCACAAGACACAAGAAAAGTCCCTCAGAATAAAGAAGCATTTATTTTTAGATAAATTAAAACCCACACACTTCTTTCTTATCCATTTTTAACCTGCTTTATGTGCTAGTTCTCTGTGAGCCTCTGTGAGCCTCTGACCTCAAACTCTGTCTGAAATGTGTAGCATTTGCTGCCCAGTGCATTACATTAACCAGCCACTATTTTAGTAGATGGGCAATAAAACTTTCTGCTACAAAGTCCAGGGTCCATCGCTTTGCATTTGATGGGTGCATAAAAATAACAGTAATTATTCAGACAGAGGTGGAAAGACTAGTCCAAACTGCAATGTCCTTCATTAATTCAACTTCACTGTGCTAAACATAAACTCCACTATTTTATTTTATTTTATTTTATTTTTGAGTCAGATATCATCTTGGATTTAATAGCATTTAATTTCAGAGATCAACATATTGGGGACTTGGCAAATTTGGGCAACAAACAAACAAACAAACCTTAGTTTAGGAAAGCCATGAAGTCAAGCCCACACCAACTCATGGCTCAGTCGACACTCTTTTATACTGCCAATTAGTAAATCTCATAGACGGCAGCTGTTTAGCCAACAGTTATTGCATGTCTGCAAGCTGCTTTGCAACCCACCTTAACCCCATATCCAATATATTTGGTGTAGTGCATAAATTAATAAAAAAAATATTTAAAACGCTTACCATTTATTTCATAAGAGCGTTCAAAGAAGAACGTGATTGGTCAGTAGCAATGCTGATCCTTTATTATTAATATTATGACGATGCATGAACAACATCAATGTCACTACACCACAGCTAATGCAGTTAACCTCATGAAACTCCAACATATGTTTTCTAGCTGTAAACTAAGCATCATCTTTATATTTAGAAGTATGCCCTCATATGGGGACGACGGGTTGTATCTTACAGCAAAACATTATGCTATATTTGTACTTGATTGATATAAATCGTATAACATGCTGAAAAGCCAAAACGTAATCTAAAGGCTAAAGGCGTGTGCTGCTGAACTTGGGGAGCCGCTACAACGAGTCTTCAACCTCAGTCTGCGACTGGGGAGAGTGCCCGCCCTATGGAAGACATCCTGCATCGTCCCGGTCCCTAAAAGGAACCGGCCCAATGAGCTGAATGACTTCCGACCGGTGGCACTGACGTCACATCTTATGAAGACTCTAGAGCGGCTCTTCCTCAACCTCCTCCGACCACAGGTACAACATGCCCAGGACCCACTACAGTTTGCATACAAGGCGGGTGTCGGAGTGGAGGATGCCATCCTGTACCTCCTACACAGAGCCCACTCACACCTGGATGGGGGAAAAGGCACGGTCAGGATCCTGTTTCTTGACTTTTCCAGTGCCTTTAATACCATCTGGCCCTGTATGCTTCAAGAAAAACTGAACAGGATGGAGGTGGACCCCTGCCTGGTCGCTTGGATCTCCGACTACCTCACCGACAGACCACAGTACGTCAGGCTGAAGGACATCACGTCTGACACTGTGGTCAGCAGCACAGGAGCACCACAGGGAACTGTGCTGTCCCCTCTTCTCTTCACCCTGTACACCTCTGACTTCTGCTACAACTCTGAATTATGCCACATTCAGAAGTTTGCAGACGACACGGCCATCATGGGGTGTATCTGGGATGATCAGGAAGAGGAGTACAGAAGTCTGGTGAGGAACTTTGTCGCATGGAGTCACACAAACCACCTGCAACTCAACACCTCAAAGACTAAGGAACTGGTTGTGGACTTCGGGAGGTCCAGAGAAGGTCCACTGCCAGTTCAGATAGAGGGGGAGGAGGTGGAGGTGGTCAACAAGTACAAGTACCTCGGGCTGTGGGTGGACAATAAACTGGACTGGTCATGCAACACAGAGCACCTCTATAAAAAAGCACAAAGCCGACTGTACTTCCTCAGGAGGCTGAGGTCTTTTAACATCTGCAGGAAGCTCCTGAGGATGTTTTACCAGTCGGTGGTTGCTGGAGTACTTTTCTATGCTGTGGTGTGCTGGGGGAGCAGCACAGCAAAGAGGGACTCATCCAGGCTGGAGAAACTGATCAGGAAGGCTAGCTCTGTGGTCGGCATGAAGCTGGACACTCTGGTGACAGTGGCAGAGAAAAGGACATTAAAGAAACTGATGGACATTATGGACAATGCTGGGCATCCTCTGCACACGGCCATAAACAACCAGAGGAGTCTGTTCAGTGACAGGTTGCTTCTCCCCAAGACAAGAACTAACAGACTTAAAAACTCCTTTGTCCCACACGCCATCAAACTGTTTAACTCCTCTCTGGAGGGGAGAGGGAGGGGAGACAGGAGGACAAAGGAGGGGGGAACAACTAAGCTGTAGTGCCTCTTCACCTCACTGTGCAATACCTTTTGTGCAATACTTTTGTAAATAGTCAACAGTGCAATAGACCTCAATACTTGAAATGTGCAATTCACTTGTATTTTTATTTTTTATTTTTTATTCCTAGTTATTCTATTTATCCCCTTCGTATATTTTATTTATATTGTCTCTGTATTTATATATATATGTGTGTGTGTGTGTGTGTGTGTGTGTGTGTGTGTGTGTGTGTGTGTGTGTGTGTGTGTGTGTGTGTGTGTGTGTGTATATAATATTCTGTAACTCTGTAACTTCTGTCGGTGCTGTGCTTTTTTGGAAATCGAATTTCCCAGAGGAACCCACCCGAGGGATTAATAAAGTTCTATCTTATCTTATCTTATCTTATCTTATCTTAATCTCGCCATATGACAACGCCGGGTCTCGGGGATGTAATGTAAAGACCTCTGTGACAGAAATTTTGGTGATAAGAATAAAACAATGATTCACAGGAGTTTAATGTTATTTTGTTTCATTTTTGTGGCATTCAGCGTTGTAAACATGGCAAATGAGGTATGAGAGGTGTATGCGGGCCAGTTGGGCCATGAGATCAGAGTAAATATTAACCCTGACACAGTGCTGTGGAAATACCTCAGTGACTTAGAGGGGCTATGGGGAGCAGGGCAGTAGGATGAGTGGGAGGAGAAGAAAGATGAGTGGATGCAGACATTTAGGTGAGCCAAAAGGTAAACTGCAGGGCAGTGCACACACATAATCCTCAGTACACACATGGACACAGACACACTGATCCCTGTTAGCCGTCCTCACATTAACGCTCCAAACCCCAAACACCTCGATTCCTCTGATGACACATTCCCTCAGCAGAGCTTACTGAGTGACAAACAAGTTCAACGCAGATCTAAAAACAAGACACAACCCCCCTCTAAAAAATATGGATTTTGTTAGGAATGCAGGCAGCTTTGAAACCTATTTTCTTTTATTATGCAGCGGTATTGTAACAGGACCATGCATTTGCCACATATTATTATTACAACCCTTTTAAACCCTTTGAGAAGGATGTTGTGATCTCAACCCGGCATTAAAGCACATGAGGAGGCTGTGGTTTTGAGAATGATCACATTACAAATACATGCTAAAGCTGAGAGCAGACAGTGCGGCCCTCTATTTATTATGTTTTCAGGCCCGGGCAGAATGTTCCATCAGCTTGAGAAATATGACAGTGATTTCACCGACGTGCTCTCAGGTTTCATTGCAGGTAGGCAGGAAAGTGTGCGTGTGTGTGTGTTGGATATGCATGAGTCACATGTTCGTAGTGAAAAAGGAAGGAGATGGGCGAGAACAGAGGAAGAAGGAAAAAAGAGATGAGAGAAAAAGGAGAGACGCGGTGAAAGTTGCAGCTGAGGTGTAACATTTCAGCACTGGACTGATAATGGAGTCAACATGCTCTGTGCAGGTTTAGGGCTAGAATGATGTATATGAGGAATGCAAGACAAATATATATATTTTTACCCCATAGACTGATACACACTGACTTTTGCATAGTTTTCCTAGTCAGTTAACAGACTCAACCACAACCTCAGTTTTATTCACTGCCCATAAGCATGATTCACAAATAATTAGAAACATTAGTTTGAGTCACAAACCATCTAGTTTCTAGAAAATCTACAATACACCATTAATCCCTGGAGTGACCAGAAAATACAACTTTGCATATCTTGCATGTCTGAAAGTTAACTATTATGCTACAGGTTTAATAAACCCTGGAAACTTGGGAACTAAAGCTATAAAGTTCATATTTTAGGACAGAAGCTAAGTAGTTAGCAATAACTTTCAATTCAGTGACCTCAAGGTGCTTTATATTGTAAGGTAAAGACTACAATAATATAATCTGATGATTACGTGTGAGCAAGCACTTGGCAACAGTGTGAAGGAGCACAGGTACCTAGCATTAACATAGCATGTTAATGTAGCATTATGTTAATTTGTTAATTAGTAATTAATTAACAAATGTTTATTAATTAGTAGGTTTCCATTCATTATGCTAAGCTAGCTTTGTTGGTTTGTGGCCTAATATTTACAATATAAACAACAGTGGTATTAGTCATTATTCAGGTCCAAATTACAAAAAAGAGTTTTGTATTTTCATGTACACTTACTTTAAATGAATGTTCTTTAGGAAGGGTTCTACTAAAAGAAAAACTACCTGAATATGAGCCCACTGGTGAACCAAAATTCTTCTTGCAATTCTCATCAGTGATGAACTCTTCAAGCAATATTGTGGGAGGCCTTGGATGATTAGTGCTTAAGGCCAAAATGGTGACACATGGCACATGAACAGTGTCATAAGGAAGCAGACAATTACATTATTTATTTAACACAAACAGTATTAAACATTAAAAACTGTAATGTCTTTTTAAAATGGGATTTCGCTGGCATCGTGCTCCTGCACAAACAAGATTTGGAGATTATGAGCAACAGAGATGCAGACTAATCGCTGGATTTGTCGTAGTAAATGCCTGAAAAGCCCAGGATTTTCCACTGTGGTTTAGTTTTAAATCCACTATACACAGTGGTACATAGTGGTTCAACATTTTGCCTTTATGACCTCTTGCCTTTACAAGTGTTTTGACAACATGGGGCAATACTCTCAGTGAAAGATCTACAGCTATCCTCACAAAACTCACAAAATAAAACTATGGTACCCTCAACGCCATTATGCTTAGGGTTTTTAAATAGAGGGTGGAAAAAAAGTTATTTTCCAGGCATGTTGCAATCACTTAATTGCTTATTAGTCTATGCACACATTTAACATTGTACAGAGAGAGCTTTCCACATCATCTTCTACGCAGTAGTGAGCAAAACAAAAAACAAACAAAAAAAGAGGATGAAGGGAAAACTGTTTCTAAAGTCTTTTTAAACATTTTTCCAAGCTTAATTTAGAGCATGTCCAGCTTATAATGCAATCTGTCCCAAACCACTTAAGACTCTAAGTCCTGGCAGTGTTTCAGATGAACTTATGGTCTCACGGCGAGGGCCACATCCCAGAGTGCACTGCTAACTGCTACTGAGTGGCGACCGATGGGAGCAAGTGAGGGTGGTGTCAAGGGAAAACACGAGGAAAAGTGCAGCAAAATGGGAGATGAAACAGGTACGAGAGAAAAAAAAACTACAGAAAAAAACTGAGAAAGGGAGACTGTAGGGGGAGGTGAGAGGAGGGTCGGATGGGGGGAACGAGGGTCATGGTTTTAAGCGCAGGGAATGCTCTCTCTGAGGTAGCAGTGTGGAACCACCCAGGGCCTCGTAATAGTTAAATCATATCAATTAACCATGGGACATGAGGGGATTAGGGGTTAATCTCTCCCATGAGAGAGTGGCAGTAAATTAGAAAGGAAAGAAAGGGGAGGAAAAGAAGAGATCATAAATTGACTTGTTAAACAGGAAACGGCTGGCACGATAATTTAGTAAGCATGAAAAACCCTGTTTCACATAAATAAAAGGAACTGCCTGTGGAGGACTTCTTCTTCGCTTATATTATCAATTACGATGTGACAAATACACTTAAAGAAAATGAGCAGTGCAGCGCTACATTAGCATTTCATTACCAGCACTGAAGGGAGCAGAAGTGGCATTTAGGGATTAAAAATCAACACAAAACAGGAGATAATCCTGCGGCTCGGACACACCCGCCTGGGAACTGGGGACTTACGCTATTTTCATTTTGGATGAAGGCTTCCAAAGAGGTCCGGTATTTTACCACCTTCCCTCCAAAGCCTCATTGCCCCCTCTCGCATTCAGATTTAGAAATTTCACATTGATTGAAAATGAAATCATATGCATGGAGAGATAGTCTGTGGAGGGATCTATATTTGGTGGGATTGGAGGTCTGAGCTTTTTGGGGGGGTTTGAGGAAGAAGAGAGGAGCCCCTCTTTCTTTGGTGTAAATGCAAAAATGGCTGAAGTGGGTAATGGAGCCGTGAGGTAAGAGGATTAAGATTGGCATTGAGTCAGGACTGATAGGGAAGTATGGGCTGATTGGAGGACAAAAGGATGATTGGAAAAGAAAGGAAAAGGGGAAAGAAGGGAGCTGAAAGAAGGGAAAGTGGAAATGGACAGAAGTGGGCAATTTGGAGTGAAAAGATGTGAAATGGAGGATGGAGAAACTCTTCTTGTCATCCGCTCTCTTTCACAGCCCAAAGACTTGCTTCAGATTCATACGTGATCATATGAGATCTATGTGTGCCCCCGACAGGGAGCAGCAGGATAATGCAAAACCGGATAGCTGAACTGGCTTTGGAGACAACCAGGGGCCGAAAGTAGCTCTGCGGCCAAGTGACGAGCTTGGATCTAGCAGGAAGGCATGTGGAGACCGGCACGTTTCAGAGTGGAGGTGCAGGATAGCTTTTATAGACGTCAAATTACTTGTCAGCAAGAAAACAGTGTGTCCATGCTGCTGGGTCTTCTTCCTCTTTTCTCCTAGCATCCAAAGGAGTTCCGCAGGGCTCCATATTAGGGCCATTGCTATTTTCTCTTTACATAAACAACCTTTGTGAGAATTTGTCAAATGCAGCATTTCATCTTTATGCAGATGATACAATTATTTATTGTTCATCTCCGTCAGTAGCACAAACCCTGCAATTTCTGCAGTCTGCTTGTGATGTAGTTCAGTCCCATTTAATTCAACTTAAGTTAGTGTTAAATCCAGAGAAATCAAAGTTTATGTTATTCTCAAATGGCAAAGAGTTGTTAGCTACGTCTCCTAAGATTAAAACAATTCAAGGAACTGAAATTGAAATGGTCACATCTTACAAGTATCTAGGGATCATTATAGATCAGAATTTGTCATTTAAAACTCACATTTAAAGGCTTGTGTCGAAGTTAAAACTAAAACTAAGTTACCTTTTTAGAAATCAATCCTGTTTCTCCCTCCAAGTGAGAAAACACTTAATTCATGCAACTTTTTTACCTTTATTGGATTATGGTGACCTGCTTTTTATGAATGCACCTGCCCACTGCCTGAAGAGGTTGGATACTGTGTACCATTGTGCTTTACGTTTTATTACTGGCTATGGAAATCGTGTACATCATTGTTCTTTGTATGCTGCTGCTAAATGTCCATCTTTCATATTCGCAGACTCTCCCATTGGTTGATCTTTATCTATAAATTTCTCCTTGGGCTGGTTCCATCTTATTTATGTGTTTATATGTGTAAAAACCACAACCAATACAGCCTTCGTTCTCACAATATCATACAATTGATTGTCCCAAAAATCAGAACAGAATTGGGGGAAAAGGCTTTTAAATACGCTGCCCCTGCTTCCTGGAATAATCTGCAGAAGGAACTGAAACTATCAGAATTGTTACTTTGGGAGAGTTTAAGTCTGTCTTAAAGGAACGAGAGAATAGCTCTTTTACTCAGTGTGATTGTTTTTAATGCACTCTTCATTTGATCTGTTATTGTATATTTTTCACATGTTGGTATGGGATATTGTATTTGTTTTAAATGTTATATACTCATGTGGTATGTGTATTTTGACTTTTGTTGCCATGATGCCATGTCTCTCTTGGAAATGAGAGTTTTAATCTCAATGAGATTTTTTTTACCTGGATAAATAAAGGACTAATAATAATAATAAAAATGAGTGTGAAGTCCAAGTTAGAAGTCCAAGTTATCTCCTTGTGCAGTAAGGTTAGACATGCACAATTTGACCTGTCTCGACAAACGGGGCATTCAGCCAGTTCCCATGCAGCCTTATGAAAACGTGACAAAATGTCAGTGTTTGCGTGGAAGAGAAGAGTAGACGTTTGGACACATTTTGCATTTGACATCAAGGAAAATTGGCACTTTGCAAACTGTGTGGAGCAACTCTCACTGGTAAAAACATGTCAAACTTTTACATTTTACATTTTAGTTATCTAAATCAACTTTAGATTTAGTCTGCTTTCATCTAAAACTAAAAGAATGCAAATGCTGTCAGAATTAGCACTGATTATAATGACTACATGAGGAAACACGAGCTTGGTGTTGTCAGTTAATGTTTTTGGGGATTTTGTTTTGCCTTTATTTGACAAAACAGTGAAAACCAGACAGGAGAGCAGGGAAAGAGAGTGAGGGAAGACTCAAACCTGGGCTGTCACATTGTGCCTTTATAGCATTGTGTTGCCAGATTACATTTGCTCAACCAGGGGAGCTAAACATGAAGCCAGTACTGTCAAAATGTAAAAACAAAATGACAGAGTCATTGCAAGTTTTACATTTTCATTTCTGCACAGATTAAACAAACGCCACATTGCATCTTGTGCTGGAAAGTAGAATTCAGCCTTATTAAGCTACAACAGCCAGGTTGTTCTCCCTGTTTCAAGTCTTTATACTAGACTAAGGTAACATCTCCAGGCTCTAGATTCACAGGAGAGTGGCAGTTTTGTCTATCATCTAATTCTTGCCAATAACTTGAATGACAGCAAAAGGCTCAGAAAATGTGTGCCAACAGACCAAAAACTGCATCGAAACTTGTGCACCAGAAAGTAGCTAAAGGTGAAGTTTACAAACTTCTTCTCCATCTGCCTTTGTAAACCAAGTTGGAGCTGAACAACCAGTCATCCAGTGCAGCCAAAGACCCTCATCTAAATGTTCCCCTGACCAATAGGTCTTCCCTTTAGCCAATTAGCTGCCATCGCAGGATCAGACTCAGCTCTTATTTGCCAGCCAAAGAGGCTCAGCTGCTCGACCCCCGGCAGTAGCCTAATGGAGCCACGTTGCCTCCTCGCACCCTTCCCCGCCTCAGTCACCCCATCCCAAGTCTTAATTCATACACTTTGAAGTATCTTGGTCTGTGGTGAGGAGCCACTCAATCAATTACGAATGAAATAATCTCCTTATGATATTTCGAGGTTTCCTCAAGTAGAGGAAGGGGGCGACGCAAGAAAAGATTATGGAAGCCAAATCAGTCTCTCAGCTGCGTCTAAAGTGACAGGGGGAGAATCAGCTGAGAGGATGGTGAGAAATTAAATAAGAAAAAAAAAGATTATGTATAAGTGTTTCACCTCCAAACACTGCTGTGAAATCTCTAACCTGATCCATGAAGAGTGGAGGAGCGAGAACGGATTATTGCAAGCTGTGTTTAAAAAAAAAAAAAAAGGGGGGGGGGTATGATTGCTTTAAATGCTTTTTACTCACCACTGAGAGAACAGTGGGTGTGACAGAAACTGGGAAAAACAAGCACAGACAAAGGGCGATAACGTGAGGGGAGTTTCATCTTATTGAAAATCAGACTTTATCTGATAAACACAAACATACTCCATTTATAGATCCTCTAGGAAAGGTGTAGGCCCACAGATGTAATATATGCTTTATGGGAAAACCCAAGGGGAGTTTGAAATGGATGAATTTTGGAAAATAGGAAGCAACATTACATGCAGCACATCTGGAAGTTCAATAGCTTAGGTATGACCGCAGCAGCATTTGAAAAATGAAGCCAAGAGCTTTTGGTGAGTCTGTTCCTCGACACTCTCCTGTCACAGCTGCCAACTTAAAAGCAGAAACCGGCATATTTACAGTTGTTCTCTCTATAGCTAATATTTCTATTCATGAGTTTTAACAATTACCTATTTAAAATTTATGAAGCATATCTAGACAATCTCTTATGTGCACTTGGTGCTTGGAGTCACACTATTTTAAATTATTTGCACATTTAAAATAGTCCTGTACACATAACCTACATGCCACCTTTAAAGGTATGCAGCAATTTCAAGCATAAACAAAGCATCATGAACCAGCATGCATAATTTCACACTGTCCTCAGAAGCAAAATGTAAAGAAATGAAGGGTGGGTCAAGACTTGCACAGTAAAAAAGTTGCATGAAATCAAATGAGCAGAGATTTGCAGCTAATGGAAATTTAAGACGGAAGTGAGAAAGAGTCACTACCAGATTATTGGTGTGGGAACATAAAAATGTCATCCGTTAACTGATGTAGGTTGTAGATGTTCAGTTAACTTGAGGGATGATGATTTATCATTTCCTCTGGGATTAATAAAGCATCCTGATTCTGATTTTGTAGCGAGTTGGTATAGATCTGTTTCTCACATATCACCTGGCTTTGTGGTTCTGGCAAATTCTCAAGCATCTGAAACATAACAAGACCTCTCCTCCCTTTCCTCCAACCTCCTCCATCCACTCTCACACCCGCATCAGTGTTGCTCACACATCTTGCCTCAAGCCCTCTTGATTTTCTCCATGGCTGACTGTTGTTTCTGCTAATGCAAGCTCAGCCATCAGCACACATTGATCGCTCTCCTTCATCCTCAGCGTCCCCTCCGCTATACCTGACTATGGCGACTAATTCCCCCATTCTCACCCTTCTTCATCCCAGATTGAGAGGGTCGGAGGAAAAATCAATAACGGTGCCAAGTGGGACGGGGTCAGAGGTCAAAGAGGTCCTTGACAACTGTGTCAGGGGAAGGAAGCAGTGAGAGAGAAAGAGAGAGAGAGAGAAAATATCTGTACGTGTGTGAGTGTGTGTTACATAAGGAGTGGTCAAGAGAAACAGAGTGACCAAAGCCCTCGTGGGCGCAAATGTCAGGCTTGTCAAAGATCAAATTTATGACCATTGATTGAAGCTGTGCACGTGTGTGCACGTGTGTGTATGTGTGTGCAATTGGATGGTGATGAATGTGTGTTTTTTTGATCGTGGTGGAATCTGACAGGGGTGAGGAGTCATCATATAAAGCTCATTATAGCCAATGAAACAAATGAATCCCATGAGAGGTCCCACTGAAGCACCTGTCAGTCACATGTCCGTCTGTTCATCTGTCCATTTGTCCAGACAGCCTGAACTCAGTAGAAAAAACATATCTAATATAACTATATATAACATAACTAATGATGCAAATAATGTCACTGAGGTGTACCTTTCTTTAAAAGCTTATTCAAACGGCTGAGGATGTGCATGCAGACAGTGGACATTGCATTTGTATGTAACTGGATTCCTGAATCCACAAATGAGATGGAGAACTTACATCCCCGACCTCTGCATTCATGATCATCAGAGGGCCACCCCTCATTGAGAAAATAACCCTACGTCTCACTTAATTTATTATCACAGTAAACACTATATTGAAGAGTTTGTGGTCTTAATTGCTAGTTTAAAGCCTTATTTAATAGAACACCAAGTTATTTTACTAAATTGTGGTGTCATTTGGAGCTAATGAACTTACAAAGAGGCTATGATTTAAGGTGTTACTAAACCTTGTTACTAAAAACTCTGTGCACCATTCTGGGCACGCAGGTCCTGAGAGGTTAAATACACTAGCACAACAAACAACAAAGCCTTCAGACCACGATTCTGCTTGTCACAACTGTTTGACTGGACAGGTAAAAAAACCAAAAAAAACCCCAAAAACAAAACACTATCAAATAAAAAGTATTATAAAAGCACACAAAACAAAACAGAAATAGAAAAAGAAACACAACAAAAGTGGAATAAAAGACAATGGAAAACAACGCAAACAGAAAAAATTCTGCAAAAATGCAAAAAACAAGCTAAGTGAGAAGCTAACAATAAATGGTTAATAGGATACATGCATCTACAGTATGAATCATGTGATTGAAACGCACATTACTTGCATCTATTTCTCCCTCACAAGCAGGTCAAAAACTAAAAGCCAATGTTTTACAAAAACAAACCATCTATGGGTTATTTTAAAGACTGGAACAAACAGGAGACACCCAGATGATTCTGCTAAATTCACATGTCATAAACTTTCTACACTTTTGTGATTGTATGGAATAAAGATTCAAATTTTTTCATCCGTTAAGAATGAAATTAAAATTTTGCAGTGTTTCTCTTTTTGTTTCCTATTAAAGAAATGCAGGAAATGCTTCCCAAGCTAATCTTTTGAACTGGCACCCATGTGAAGAAAAAAAACCACTTCATAATCTTCAGATATCCAGATGTGCTGTTAAAATGCATTCAAACTAAAGAAGACCCCACGTTATCAGAGCATATTGTTAATAAGTGCTTAGCTTAGGATGTCCTGCTGTTGCTTTATTTAATTCCACATCAGTCGTTGTTAACAGCAATCTTCCCAGCCACCCATAATCAGAGGCTTTCAACACCCAGGAATTAGCTCACATCTCTCCCAGGGGATTGTGTGTGTATATTATGTGAGAGGGTGTGACTTGATGACATCTATTTAACAATGACCGAAACAAGCTCCACGATACAGGTAATTATCCCTGTCGTACTTCACTTGTTACTGAGACGCAAATGATACAAAGTGTGACTCGTGTTGGATTTTCCCTTCTGGAGTGAAACTTTTGCTTGATGCTTACAAACAGATTTATGCAGGTGAGTGCTTTCTTCCGCAGACGCGCACCTCTACCGTACCTCCACGCTCTGCACGTGCAGGGCAAATGGGAAGCAAAGATGAAGCCTCGAAGAAATCCATTAGCAATTTAAATGGAAATGTAATGAGTCCATGGTGGCAGTGAATTAGCCTGCTGATCAATTGATCATGTCAAGGACAAATAGGTAAACAAACATATCCATTAGCCTCCTGCTCCACCTCCTCTCTCTGCTCCCTGCTGTGGAAGGGAGCTGGAGGATCACTGAGAAGAGTGACGATGGTGTGCGTCTGTGTGTTTGCACACGAGATGAGTAGAAGTAAGGGTGACGCAGCCAGTACCGCTTCAAGTGTGTTTTCATGGGGGAGGCTCCCTGAAAAAAAGTACAAGGTGGTCCCTTGCAAACACATATACACAAATGTAAACACATAGACACTCACAATAGCATACCCCACTGTGACTGCCCAGCCCAGCTTGTTACACAGGCAGTTGGGCCCAGCAAGGTTCCTTTCAGAGGCAATGGAGAGAGCAGAGGAGGGGGAGGAAGAGGAGGTGGGTGACAGGGCCTGTGAGACTCAAATAAGGGGCAAATAAGGAAGGAAGGAGGAAACAGGAGACGCTGCCAGAGGACAGAAGGCTGGAGCCAGATGTGCTGCCTCGTCTCACCCTAACCTGTCTGCGACTTTCTAAGAGCAAGAGATCACGTCTCTCAGAAAAGACGAAGACCAATCAAATGTTTCATTAGTGATGAACTTATTAGTCATGAACTTATTTATTGCTATGCTAAAAAAACTGCTAAATCTGACTGGGTGTCTGGAAAAAAAGAAGTAATTTTCTGCTCAGATATTTGAATTTGCCAAAATATTGATATTCCATAAATCACTTCAATCCACATCCCCCATCAGACTCAACTGATTGTATCTCTAATCTATCTGTCTGTGACAACTCAATCAACGCAGCTAATTCACGTTAATAAAAACCCAATAATGTCCTTCTCTGTTTAAAAAAAAGAAGCATGAATACTCCCTGTTAGTCAAGACAAACAGGATGCTCTGTTACATGGAAAAAGCTCGTGTAAACCTACACTTTAAAAATGTGTTTGTATGGGAAATATGACTGAATCTCATCAAGGCCACGTGACATTACCGGGTTAGCGGTCTCAGGTGGCAGCTATAAGAGAGACTGCCCTTCTGCAACCTCTTGTGATCCTGTGAATAAATTAGTAAAATGTGGTCTGGTGTTGGGGCTAAACTTGTCTACCTGGAAACCCCGAAGAGCTATTAGCTCTTGGCTTAATGTTGAGAAAGAGTGCATTTTAACTAAAACCTTTTAAATATCCTGCATCTTAATTTGTGTCCTAAAGTGTAACCAAAAAGCTAAATTAGTAAGCATGCATGAGTTGTGACTGAAAGAGATATTATTACTGAATGATTTATCTGTGCATTTATTTTAAATAATCTGTTAAAAAATAAATTATAACAGTGCAGAATAGACTCAATAAGTGCTATAGCTAAATGCATGATAACTTGTATTTCATTTACTGCATTAGTAAATCACTTTAACAACCACAATTCAACCATAAATTGAATTCTGCTTTATACACATTTGTTATGTTTTATGTGCTTCACAATGATCGACACCTGATTCGTGTCATTTCTTGAATTTTTCAGGTGTAACACGTGCAATCGTCATGCTCAGTAAAGACAGCACTGGAGACAAAGGAGAGGGTGACAACTTGAACATTTCTATCAGGAGTTATTTCATGCAGACTGCCTGTTCAGCAGGCAGAAAAAAAAACCCCACCGCCACCATCTCCACATCCAAAGCAGGATAGGACATTACCCTTAGCCTCGGAGGGCAAGGACACATAGAAAAGCATTGGGAAATTCACACATTCCTGCGTGTGCTTTATCTGTTTTGGTGACACTTACGATTACAACTAGGTAACAAGCGGAAAGTGCACTCTTGCTTTGCAATGTGAGCATTATGGATGCACATTCCTTGTGTCTAATTAGACAGCTCATTTGCACGTTACATGTATGCATCAAAGAAGGGAATTGTGTAAATATAGACTCTTATAATAGACGATCCACAAACGTGACAGGCAAGTGAACAAAAAAAATTTAAAAGTGCTGATGAGGGAACGGCAGGTTAATACGGGATGAAAAGAATGAAAAAAAAGAAGCGCCCGGCAAAAAGAAAGAGCTTTTTAAAGAAGACCATTTGTAAAACAAGGAGTTTAAAGCCAGATTATAGGCCAACAATGACACAATCCCTTATGTTCATTCCTGTAATACGCTGTGAAGAAGAGGATTTATACTTTATTGTGGTGGAATGCATCAAGGCTGCTTTCTGCCTCCTTCTGCGTCTGCCTGCCTCTTTGGGAACCATTTTCCTCCTCCTGAGGCCAGGTGTAATCCCTGCATGAAGGAAAGCAAGATGCCTTCAGCCAACTTATAATGGTTCAAGTATTACGAGCGATGCCACCGGAGGGAAAATTACTTCAATCCAGTCTAAAGCATTTTCTCTACACTGGCTGACTGCTTGCACAGAGCGATGTTTGGTTTGGGTGGCTGCTCACTGGATCTCTCCCTGATTTCTCTCCGTGTCTCCTGGTCTGAGATGGATTGCAATGGATTGTCTTAATTGTCTCTAATGACTAAATTGTCCCAACTATTTGCTTCATTAGCCGTATGCTAGCTCTATTAGGAAGGAATGAAGCCAAAGAGGAGAAGGTAATTGAGGGTGTTAATGAATGTAATATGAGTGCCATGCTGAATGTGCCTAAAAGTAAAAGAAGTGGGGAGACAAGCGGAGATGATTTTGACAACTTTGACAGAGTGTTGGGGCATTTTATTCTGAAAGGGTCTTGAATTAAATACATATTTAAAGAGTAAATAGTTGAGATTTAGCTAAAAAAAAAGGAAGATAGTTAAACAAATTTAACTAAGCAAAAATTCATTATTTTAACAGCAATTTGCTCCATAAAATGCTGCAGATATCTCGCTTCTCCCACCACCTGTCCCTCAGAGCTATGACTTAAACTCTGTGAGCACTCAGTCAGATAAATCCAGCTCCAGATTAAAGCTTGATTGTCCAAAGTGGAGCCGATACAGTGAGATTTTCTTTGGTAAAGACAGATGTTTGAGAGGAAGTGAAGGGATTCAGGCTGCACGAGAGGCTTTAGATAAGTCATAGCTGAACAGGTGGACACATTTCTTTTACTGCAAGAACAACCTGGGGCAAAGCAGGTGGTGTCATAAGGAGCCACACCTGAGAAAAACTGAGAATTAAAAATTGATCTTCTTTAGCCTGTAAAATAACAGGTGGCTAGTTAGAGAATATAACCCAAAGCAGAACAGCTGAAACAGGGGTAACACGATGGGCAGTGATTTAGAAACAATTTAAGAAGAACTGTTTTAAACATAAAATTGCAAAGAATTCTGGGTTTCTTTGGCACATGGAAATCATTAAACTATTCAGAAAGTGAGGCTGAAAACCAACACTGAATCACTGGGATATTTGCACCACTGCATTAAAAGCAACATGATTCTATGGAAATGTTCATGGATTTGCAAACTGCACCCAAAAAGACAAAAAGCAAGCAACAAACAAAAAAAAAAAACAGCCAAAACGCTGCCATGTAATGAAAAAATATGAAAATCTAAGACTTCTCTGGGCGAAGTGGAAAATCATTATTTAGTCTAAAGAATTCAATCAGAAATTCCTTTTTGTAAATGTTAGATGCCATGTCCTCGAGGCTAAAGAGGAGAGGGACTGTCCAGCTTGTAATAACCCCCTGGTGGGGGTGAGGCTGACAGTGGGCACTAATGTACACAGCAGGACTGCTGAATAGTAATATTTATAATATGCAAAGGCTTTTTCACCAGAATGCGCTGCCATCCAGACATCTTTGCTTATTTCAGCAAGACAATACCAAACCACAGTATGCAGGCAGCTTCTCAGGAAACAAATAATACTAACCCATAAACACTGTTGGGACTCTTAAACTGCACAGTCAGCGGTGCTTGCATTAATGAATACACATTTAATGTTAAGTGTGAGCCGATGCTGCAGGTTTTAGCCTCAAAATCAAGCCACATATTAGTCAGACTGACTGAAAGGCTTTTTTAGAACATCGCCCAACCCTGTTAAACAACGTTTTCTCATCTTTTGTTTACATTGATCAACACACTTTTATTTTCAGTCATGGCCAAATTGGACACAGCATTAACACATTTGTGCCCACGTCCACTTTGGTGTTATCTTCACTTGTCAGCATAAAGAGATCCTCGTGTTTTCTTGACAAATGCATCTCTTAAAATAACGTCCTGCTTAACCCTTGTGTGGTGTTCGTATTTTTGTTACTCAGCCAGTGTTCATGGGTCTGGTGGACCCGCTAGAGTTTTGGCTTTCCAAATTAACACTATCAAACAATTTTATGTTAAATTACTCAACAGATGTTTACTTCATCCCAATTACAAGACATATGAACAGCAAACATGGTTAATTTTTTCCCTTTACCTTTGTTAGATCACATTTATGAATTAATGTGCTTCTCGTTTTTCTTTTATATAAAATGTTATAAATAAATCAGTTATAATCAAGTGGAGTGAGTGGAAAGACACAACACATTTACACGTGAAAAAATAATTAATTGTTTAATTTTTCTTTTGAAAAAAACTGAACACGGGTCTCACAGACCCGAACACCATACAAGGGTTAATGAACACACCAGCCTCCTTCATTTCGACTGCAAAACACGAGCTGGGGTCTTTAAGTGAGAGATGCGCTACAGTTTGGCAGCACTTAACACTTGAAGCTTACCCGCAGGTGAGAGCTTGTCAGTATGACTTACCTCTTCCTGAAAACTTCTACCTCCTCCGTGTGATCTCCTGTTCAACCCGAGAGCGCGTGAGATTTTTCTCTCTCTCTCTCTCCAACATCTCTTGTTTTCTCTCTTTTTTTCTCCCCCTCTCCCATTCTCTGCCACTCTCCAGTTTCTTCCTCTCTTTCTTTTCAACACATAGGTGGATTAAGGCAGAGGGGCTTTTGTTTAGATAAAGCAAAGGATTAGGGAGAGATTTGCCCCCATAAAGTTGTGGGCTTGATGGGCCTTTTATCCCTGCATGTCCCTAAAGCTGTGTTGCCTCTGGATTAGGACTATACAATGGGGCCCCTTGTGCAGAGGGATCCGAGCCAGAGAGAGACAGAGAGAGGGAGAGAGCAGAGAAGGCAAGGAAAATAAACGAGACAGAGGGATTGAGACAAGGGAGGAAAAGAGGGCAATAAGAAAGAGAGATGGGGATGGACAGAGGAAAAAAGAGGGGGAATTATCCAGCTTTTAGAGGAAACTGACAGGTTGAAAACTTTTAGAGGAGGGATTTGCCGAGGAGATCCTGAGATCTTGTCACAAATAAAAGGGATTTCAGGAGGATTCAGAGGTGTGGTGCTGACAATAAACCGCAAAATTGTTGCTGTCTCTTTAAATTCATATATCAATTTTTAAAAAAAGATTTATATATATATATGGAAAGCAGCTCTTACTGTGGAAGTGCTCCTATAATATTGTGTGTAAGAGGTGGCTCCTCCTGGCAAATTGCTTTGTTATTCTTGTCAAAAAAAAGGTCTCCCGCAAGAAGTCGGTTTTAAACTACACATCAAAATGATTAATTGCTCTGGGATGAACAGATGCTGAAATACCCTTGAATGGTGCAGGAGAGGCTGAGGCTTGCTGGATTGCACACCTAATGTATTCATGAAGTTGCAGAAACATCATTAAGAGTATTAATTAGCTGGCAGAAGTGAGCGCATTAAAGATAGTTTTGTTCTTTGTCAAATAAAAAGCTTGATTTGTTAGTTATGCAAATAGGCTAAATATTATGTGATAAAGGTGGAGGGTAAAACCCGAAAAGAAAATCAATAACTCATCCTGAGCCCTCCTGAGTTTTCTTTCGTTTTTTTTTCTCCATATAAAAGGAACATTTTCAAATTTGGCGTTGCTCATCGTGTGGAGGTCATTGTTCGCCCACCTCGCTTTCAGCGGTGCATGGCTGGATGCAGGGGTAAGGGGAGCTGTTTTATGGCGTTTAAGCCCCTCAGATGCGCTGGACAGCTCTAGCCGCTCTAAGGAGCTTTAGGTGGAGAGGCGCTGAGAAGAAACTCTTTCTCGCTTTAATTGCTTTAGAGACGGTCCTCACAAAGAGACAGTGGCCAGATTTACCTCCCGTTTAAGTTCTTATTTCCATTGGTTCACAAGTTAATCCTCTTTCTTTCTCAGACCTCGGAGAAAACCGGAGTGATAGGAGCCTACCAAGGAGACACAACCAGAGAGGCACACGAGTATTTATTTTTTATTTATTATTTTTTTCAGGCGAGGGGAAAGAAAAAAAAAAGACTTTGAAGAACACATGAAAAGGTTTTAGGTTGTTATAAAAAAGACTGAAAAAGAAAGATGACATAATAATAATAATAATAATAATATAATTTTATTATTTGACAGCCTTACAATTATTAATTTTATAACTTCTGAAACATACCACTATTTCTTTATTGTTAGGCTTTGTTTATACACATCTAACGCCATTTTTGCTTTCAAATAAATAAATAAAAATACGTGTGGACCCTCACCTTTACCCTCTCTCCCTCTCTCTCTCTCTCTCTCTCTCTCACACACACACACACACACACACACACACACACACACACACACACACACACACACACACACGTTTAACTTTCAGATGACCCACGCAAACTTTTTCTGATACAGGCGCGCACACCGCTGGTTGCTCCTGTGAGTGACGCGCTCAGAGGCAGATGTGTTTTCTACGTGCCAGCACGCGTTAACATTAATATTCTTTATTCCGTGAAATCTTTTGTCTACCGTTCAGATTTGTTAGAGTGAAAAACATGGTCAGAGATTATTTTTTAAAAAAAGGAAGAAATAAAAGCGTTATAGGCCAAGCACTTTCCCAAAGAATCTCCCAACAAAATATGCAAGCTTTACATTAAAAGGATACTTTGCGCTGCCCTTAATTCGCTACCTAAACGGTTTTGCTCCGGGAGAAGAAATCTTCTCTGAAAACCCTTCAAGAAGAGAAGGGCATTATTGCCCTAATCCTCTTACCCGCAGTCATTTTAAGACAGGGGTTTTTGGAGGCTGAGATGGCGTCTTGTCTTTCCTATCCCATCCCAAATCCTTCCAGGCCGGGAGAGAGGCTAAAGGCAGCACCCTGGCATCTATTAGCCATCTCTCTAAAGTCTCTCTCTCCTCCACGGCATGGAGAAAAAGCCGAAAAGCAAACAAACTATGGGTCGGATGCTTGTGCTCTCTAAAACTAACGAAAGACAATCGGATTCGTGAACGAAGTGCAGACAATCTGTCTGAAGACAGATTTGAGGAAAAAAAAAAACACTAAATATATTTCTTTTTTTCTCCATAGTTGTGTTTTCTGTATGCCTTATCGTGGGAGAATAGCTTTACTCACCGATTCAAGGTTTAAGCTTAATAAAATAAAAATAAAAAATAAAAAATAATTACTGTGTTAAATTACACCTCATATATTCGCATAGTAATGTAATTCATACCACTCCATCACGATAGTAAAACAACATAGCCTACATTCCCGTAAAGTATCCAATATAAACCTTCACTTGTCACGTTTCAGGTTTGTTTATCAACTCCAGAATAAGAAGGGAAAAAATGTGTCCACGGTCACGGGTGGATTTCAGCGGGCGTAATGTGCTTAAATTGATCATATTTGAAAAATAACTCCAGACGTCAGTGCACCGACACGCCACTAGACCCTCAGCTGTGTCGCTCCCTTAACTGGCAGCACCGAGAGCCAATAGAAAGCTCGTACGACCCCAGCGAGGCTCTACTTAAAATCCCAGCTCGGGGATCTCGCGCTCCAGCAGATGGCGGCTTCCCACTTGTGCGCGAGACGCAGAGAGAGAGAGAGAGAGAGAGAGCAAGAGGAGCGCGAGCGGACGGGCTTTGAGCGAAGCAGCACTCGGAGAGGACTTTTTCCATTGAGCTGACTTGTCATCTCACTGGCGGACAAAAAGGACGGTAAAGAGGGCAAAAACACACCCGACAGAGCCGCTAAAAGATCCGAAAAGAAGAGGAAGAGGAAACGAAGGAGCTTGGGTTCTTTCTGTTTGTGGAGGAGGTGACAACGAAGAAAACTACCGGCGCAGGAGGTAAAAAACAAACAAACCTTAAAACAGAAAAAAGTCTTTAACTTTCTCTTATTTATCTAGTCGTGTCTGTCTGTTTAGCTGTGTGTATATATATGAAGAAAAACGGCAGACTCCTACAGAGCAGCAGCGAGTCATATGAAGTTTATAATGTTTGTAAAGTTTGTATGAAACGAACTGCAGGTTATTAGATGCTGTTGTGCTATTAGCTATTTGCAAATTGCATGTTTATTTTTGCACTTGATGAAAATGAAAGCAGAGCTTTGGGTGATTTTTTTAAATTTTGTTTTAGTTATTTATTTTTTGTAATCGTCTGAATGCGAACGAAAATACACCCCATACTGTTCACATAAGAAAACAATTAACAGGATAACGTAGAAAAAAATATGCGTACATATTTATTTGTGCGCAAAATTAATATAACCTCAAAATTAAAGGCCTCCTGATTTTTTGACAGCGTCTCACTTATTGTCTTCTTTTACTTTTATGAACTCCACTGTAATTTTTCAAAAACAGTTTCTTAAAAAAACAAAATAACAAAAGTTTCATTTCAGTGTGATTAAAATGGCTTAAAATGTTAATTAAATGCTGACAATTAAATATATATAGACAGTGAAACACCTAAATTTAAATCTGGTCTGAACGTAACAAATATCATTCATAACAGCAGCTCCGGGAAAAATTACAGATGTTCCTCGCCCTCTGACAGTTTTACACTAGTGACACAGCAAAGAGCAGATTGTCAGGTCGACTCAGTCCCCGGAGGGCTGTTAGCAAATAACATTTTTCCTAATTTAGTCGGATCAAAGAGTTGCACTGTACATGCCAATTTACATAATGACGGTTTCATTATTGAAGCACTGAGCAGGGCAGCCAGGAGGGCCCAGCGCCTGGAGCAACGAGAGACTTATGAATGACAATAACACCGCGGACACGGCTCACAGCGACGGGCTATTGTGCAGAATCTGATAGGGACAGGAGATACAGGCTACAACTAGTATTTTAAAGCTGGAAACAACGGGAAGTCGGGTATAAAGTAAAAGTTTACCTGCCCACTAAACACGGGAAAAGCATGCAGACGAGCTCACGCTACGCTTATTTGCAGCTTTGGTGGATTAAAACCAATGACAGATGGGTTTTATTCTATCTCTGCAGGCATGCAGGTTAAAACAAATACAAACATGTACTTTCTGCTCTCACTCCGCTGGATGGTGATTCTTTTTTTATTTATTTATTTTCTTAAATCTTTTGCGACTAGAGGCTTAATTTAATTTAATTTCAGAAGATGTAATGCAGAAAAAGGTAGCTGAGGAGAACCGAAGTCTGCCTGAACGCGCTCGCATGCACGCACGCGCACACGAGGGAGCTCCGCCGCAGAGCTAAGCGCTGGGTCCCACTGTACGTCCGTCCATGTCAGCGGTGATGATAAATGGAGGGCCTCGCAGTCGAAACCTATTTGCACTTCCATTAGACGGGGAGCCAAATGGGGATCAACATGCATATTTTTACCCGCGGAGCAGCCATACATCTCAGCCAAAACGTTGCCCCGGGGCGATGGGATAAGAGGCCGCCAGAGAAGGGAAGGGGAGGTGTGTGTGTGTGTGTGTGAAGGGGAGGGAGGGGGTACCCATTCAACTCAAATACTTGGGGGAGTAAAGTAAATGTTTAGCGAAGCACCTTCTGTCCCCGCGAATTAAACTATTCCCCACTGCCCTCTGATCACATTCATCAGCCGCCGGAGCCACTTAATAGGCTGGGAACGGGCACTGCGGGCGTCGCGCGCACACGCCAGAGCACGCACGCACGCACACGGCACTAAAAAGCCAAGAGAGGAACAGAAAGAAACGCCTTTTACAACGACGGCAACCCGTGTGTGCTAAAACTGGCTCAACATCCTAAATGGTTTACATGTTATTATCAATAATAATAATAATGAGGAGACACAGAAGTTACCTAACTGAAATGAATCACATGTTTATCATAGTCGCAATCAAATTAACAACAAAGTCATAAATTACTGTTATCCATCACAGCATTGAACAATTTAAACTCTTCACACTAACATGTACTGAGTTACTGGCCCCTTAGTGTTACTGCATATTCTGATTTGTTACACGAAGAAGTCAAATTCATCTAGTTAAACAAAGCAGTTAAGAAATTAAATCACGCCCTTAAAGTTTTAATTGATGATATTATTTGAGTTCTCCGTTTAAGCGCAAGAACTTACAGCCACTTACAAAGCTGTCATCCAGCAGGAAGATTTATATCTTCTCCCTGTGGTCCCTCTGTTATAGTTATAATAACTGTTTGGGCCTCGGAGATAGCCCCTTCTGTCAGCCTCCTTGGTGCTAATACATATCTAATCGTGTCCTCAAGCGGTCTCATCTATGAAAATCTCGGTCGTGAAGGAGAACTACAAAATAGAGTTTTTGGAAATTGCTGCCTGGTGGACGATTTCCCTTCGATGAGTTTCCTGCCTTTAAAGCTGCAAGTGTTCAGGCCTGTAAGACTTATTATTAATAGCAGAAGACTACCAGCAAATGACTACCTTTGCTGTTAAATATGGGGACAAAAAAGAAAAATATAGCCTTGAAAATTAACATCACTTGACCGGATTATTCATGACTTAATACTACTACTACTAATTATAATCCTGCTATCTGGCTGCACCTTTTACCACCGACACTCTTAACAATCAGCTTGTATCATGTCCTAACACATTTCATGAGCGCGTTGATCTGTCAAAGCAACGTTTTCAGTGGGGATTTAGGTTCTCTTGAACACACAAACGCCGGGAATAAATTCATGAATAAGGCATCCGTCACGGTTCATTATGGCGAAGAGTGATAATTACCCCAATTAAAAGTCTTTTGTATAATTAATGGATTGAATAGAGCGGTAATTGGATGTTAATGGATAACACTTTAGTCTGACTGAAAACATTAAAATCTATTGGCCCCTGAGTGCGTGGGCCTACTGTCACTTACTAATAAATACGCTGTGTGTGTGTGTCACAGTTCATCTGAACTGGATGTCTCCAAACCATTTGTTCTTCTAATAAAAAAGGTTTTAGATCACGTGTTCAACAATGTTGCCTGCCAATCAGCAGTCACGCGCCCTCCCCTAACGCCAGATGCCCATCCTTCTCTTCCCTTCCGCAGGTAGCGACCTCTCACCATGCAGCACTACGGGGTGAACGGCTACTCTCTGCACGCCATGAACTCCCTCAGCGCCATGTACAACCTGCACCAGCAGGCCGCACAACAGGCGCAGCACGCGCCCGACTACCGGCCGTCCGTGCACGCGCTTACGTTGGCTGAGAGACTAGCTGGTAATTGAATGCACGCTCACACACACAAGCAGGAGACAGTGTTTATAGAAACGAGCTTGAATTTGTTTGTTTGTTTTTTGTAAAAAGAAAAAAAAGAGTATACATAGAGCCAAAATTCGCGTCTGTGATTGTTCTAGAATATTTTTAATTAGGTGTTAATATTCGCTTTCACGATTAATCATCTTACACCGTGAAGGGATATAGCTGGGATCAGACTAAATAAACAAGTGAAATATGTGCTGTGGTAGGCCACAAAGACATTTAGTGACGTATTAGACTTTTTTTTATTATTATTTTTTACAATTAGCCATCACAAAATCTTTTTTTCCTTTTTGGAAAAGCAAAAGAAGAGAGTGGATAATATTAAAACGTGTCTAAGCCCTCAAGCTTTTTTTTAAGCAATAAGTAAATTAATTAAATTAACAAATAAGCTGCCCCAAGTATGAAAGTGCCACACAAACCCACCCTGTTCAGTGAAATAAAACTTGCCGTGTGTTTTCTCTTCCAACGGCTGCACATTTCAAGACATCATCCTGGAGGCTCGCTACGGCTCTCAGCACCGCAAACAGCGCCGGAGCCGCACGGCCTTCACTGCGCAGCAGCTGGAAGCGCTGGAGAAGACTTTCCAGAAGACCCATTACCCGGATGTGGTGATGAGGGAGCGACTTGCCATGTGCACCAATTTGCCCGAGGCCCGCGTGCAGGTAGGCACGTCCGAAGAAGAAGAATAAAAATATAATATAAAAATATATTATTTTATATTAGTGTTGGGTTTATGACGTTAGAGATAGAGATTTTATAAAAGATGGGAGACAGTTTTAAGTAAAACAAACAAAACTTCTGTCTTCATTTCACAAAAACACAGCTTGAAACACTTCAATAAAAACGTGATTAGCAGTGATAAAAACAGTATCTAAACGATATTTATAAGCAGTGCTATGGCTTTTGTAGATTGTGAAGTTTTGCATTATCATCCACAAAAGATTGTTCATCTGAACAACCTAAAAAAAAACAACCTAAAAAAAGTTGTAAAAAAACTGCCAGCTAATAAGTATAACATTTTTGAAGCTTGATTGTGAATTTAAAGCGTGGGCACTTGAGCATATTATATTTTATTTTTTGATTTAAACCCCCCCCCCCACCCCCCAACAAGATCAAAATTAAGAACACAACAAATTAATAAAAACAAAAAACTTCTGGAACATAGAGGATCACTTATCGCAATGCACTAAAGTCTCTACCCCAGTTTCCTATTAACGGTCTATAATAATCTTTATCCTCCAGGTTTGGTTCAAAAACCGCAGAGCAAAGTTTCGTAAGAAGCAGCGCAGCCTCCAGAAGGAGCAGCTTCAGAAGCAGAAGGAGGTGTCCGGGGAAGGAGGAAGCGAGAAGGAGGACATGCCTCCCTCCACCACTATCCTTTCTGATACCCAGCTTCCACCTTCATCCTCCTCCTCCTCCTCCTCCCCGGAGACAGAGGGTCCTGTGGTTCGTCCTGTTCCGCTGGACATGGAGCTGAACGTCACGTCAGCAGAACATTCAGGCAGCGAGTCGGCAACAGAGGATAATGCCACCGATAAGGAGGACGAGAGCAAATCCCAGAAAGAGGAAATGAAGTGTGAAAGGGCGGTGACACCTGGGGACGACTCTCCAGCTTGTAAAAGACTCAGCCCTAAACCAGGTAAGAATACTAAGTACAAGTCCTTTTATCCTTGGCAAACTTAATGCATTAAATCAGCTGACTACTAAAGCATATATATAAAACTTTCTTAACCCTCCTTGTCCCTGTACAGATTCCCCCCTGGTCTCTCCGTCAGTGACACCTTCGTCCTCCAGCAGCAGCCTGGCCAGCACCGGTCCTCTCTCTCAGAGCCACTCTTACTCTTCGTCCCCCCTCAGTCTGTTTCGTCTGCAGGAGCAGTTCCGCCAGCACATGGCCGCCACCAACAACCTGGTGCACTACCCCGCTTTTGACCTCGCTGCCCCGTCTTCACTTCCCTACCTGGGAATGAATGTTAACATGCCCCCTGCGCCACTGGGCTCTCTGCCCTGCCAGTCCTACTATCAGTCCCTGTCCCATCACGCACAGCAGGTGTGGAACAGCCCGCTGCTGCAGGCATCAACTGCAGGCGGCCTCACCAGCCACAACAGCAAGACCACCAGCATTGAGAACCTGCGTCTGAGGGCCAAGCAGCACGCCGCCTCGCTGGGACTGGACACAATGTCTAACTGAGAATCAGAAGGGGTGAAAGATGGCGTAAACTAGGCCAGAGCCTGCACATTACCATACCCTACTGCGTGTCCGTGTGGCTGTGATAGCTCTTTAGGAAGCATACAAGGACTCCTCCAGCAGATGGGCACAGAACATACAGAGATGTATGTATAAATAAAACACGCCAAAATGCTTTGGACCTACAGATCTCCATTTAACATCTCTTCAAAACGCACCACATGTCGACCACCTGCTCGACTTCTCATAGCTTCTGTTGCAGCTCAGCGTATCGTTGGAAAAGAGAAAACCCCCAAGATAATGGACAGCACTGCTGTAAGATGCAACACTCCATAAAATGAAAATACTTCCAACAGTCATGCAATGCTGGACCTTCCTAAATAAATGAAAAAGAATCATGAAAAATGGTGTGAACGGCTGGACGCGCTCACTTAAACAAAGCAAAACAAGAAAAATAACAATGCAAATAATGTTTACAAGAACAATGTGAATAAATGAGGCACTTTGGAAGGAATCACTCGTGCAGCAAAGAGACATTTCAGTGAAGCCGTGTGGTTATGTACATACCACGTAAAACACAACAGCACATAAATAAAAATAAACCCGAGTCATGTTGTCCTCAACACCATAATTATAAGTGACTAATTCACTAGTTTAATAGCCACTAATATGCCACTTTGTACAGAGGCTGGCTTGATAATGAGCAAATGATTTCAGTGACTAAATTCTCAGAGGTTTTAATTACATTTTGCCCTGGGCTGAGGGAGCTGGGGCGAGTGCAATTACAAACACGCGTAACACTTAATGCAGCATTTTTAGATTCAAAGAGTCCGTATGCCAAAACTGTTGACTGAGGCAGACGCACGACTTTGCAATGACTTGTTCATCTTCTGTGAATACAGAACGATGGTAAACATATTAGGACTCGGTTAAAGATCGTCTTGACTTGTATTATTCCCGCCTTAATAGTCTCTCGAGGAAACATGCAGCTTTTCATTGAAAGCCACACCGTCAGCACTTGATGAGAATCACACACGTCTCTGATGTTTTCCGTTAATGTGTTTTGGAAGATAATGTCTTCAAATAAAAAAAAAAAGCACATTATTTTAATATGTAAAATACAAAAAAAGTCTATCTATTAATGTTTACTGGTAAAGTAATTGTAAAGTTCCTATTATGTTGTATAATTAATAATAATGGACTCTGTCTCAGATAAAATTCCTTGTCAGATTGTAAGATTGTATTTACTGAGCTCACCGACAGCCCTGTCCACCCCCTCCTGTCTTGGTTGTCATTTTAACACTCCTGGATTGAACTGATATTTAAAATTTTAAGTTTTTTTTCCTTCTTCGAGAATTAATTTAAAAGAAGAACCTGAGCACATTTAAATTTTCTGGCGAACTACCACCCTCCGTGTTTTTCAATCAATCCAGGTGTAAAAGCAAAAGAAGGAGAAGACATCTCAGTGAATAATTGACCTGAGTCCTCTGTGTTCTGCTGTCTCAACTCTATTTGAGTTCTGTTGTTGTTTCTAATGCTGTTCCCCGACTGTTTCTGTCAAACTACTTGGTCCGGTGCTAAATAGATATGTAAAGGTGGAGGAGAGCGACCGGACCATCAGCAGTGTTGTTTTCTTTGCTCCTCTCAATAATGTAGACTTGAACTTGTGTTGTTGTAAAATAACTTCAAATAAAAACATTGCCTGAAGATCTTTACAATGAAGACTTCTTGATTTTTGCTGAAGATTTAGACGGGACGGGTGTTCACGGACAAACCTTGAAAAAAAGTCATTAAACAGCATGAAGTTAAAGATATGACGAGCATATGATCAAGCTTTATATTTGTAATATTGTTACACCATTTTTCAGGTAAGCAAAACATAAAACCAACTGACTGAGTGAAGGACCTCAAAGTCCTGCAATTAATATAAGCAAGTACATATTTAATATATCAGTTTAGTCTGAAGACATGGATGATGAGAAGAGAGAACGAGCAAAGCAAAGAAAAGGCACGGGGACGATGAAAGAGCGGAGGGAAGGTCAAATTTAAAGAACACTAAAAATACAAACACAAATACATGAGAATTTGTAACAAGACAAAGGGTACAGGAGCAACGAAAGAAACACGTAATCTGAAATATCTGGGAAATAAAAAGCAGCGTGGGGACATACGGCATCCCCAGTGAATAAGCAGGCCATTATCCTGAAGAATGACAGCCTGGGGCGGTGATTATGCTGCTATTATATCTTTAACAGCATGGTTTGTCAAAATGCAGACCCCCACCCAACCGTACTCTCTCTCACACACACACACACACACACACACACACACACACACACACACACACACACACACACACACACTCAGGGCAACTGGGCATCTCTGCCACATCCTCTAAAGCACGCCCTTGCTCCTCTCACAGTAAACTTTACATGTATTGTATGTGACATTGTTCTGCTCTTAAATGAATTAGCCTTGAATATACATATGTCCCTCTCAGTGTGTGTGTGTATACGTGTGTGTAAATAACTAATGCACCTCGGCTGCAGTTATGAACGACCGCTTCCCAAAATTTGGACAGACGGGGATAATGATCTCACCAGATTAGCAGCGTTAATGTGGGTGTAACACCTCACCCTAAACCTTGTTGTGTTTTATTACACCACATACACGCGCGTGTCCTCGGCCAAGGGCACGCTGATGTGTGACTGATATGGCTGCATCCAAAGTGAATGTCCTTGTTATCCAGAGGAGGAATCTGTCCAGGTACATGGCAGGATTTCCTCCCATGGGGCTTTGGACCAGAGAACATAACAATAGTCTTGTTCCAAATGTTCACTCCCCCCCCCCCCCTTAACACCCATTCCTCCCCCAACACACACACACCCTGGGGGCTGAACAGGGATTGCTTGATTGTACTGCTTCAGGGTCAAGTGTGTTGAGCCCTTGATGCTGGATCAGGCGCTTCCATCTCTACACTCAGGGCTTCACTGAGGCCATAGCCACTTATTTGTAGGCAGTTAGAGATGCTCATTTACTTTCCTTAAAGCAAGTGATGGCGATGTGTGTCCTGTGTGTGTATCTGTAAAAAAATCCATCCAGTCTTGCAAACTTTTAGTTTGTAAAAAGCATGAAAATATGCTTCTGCTTCTCACACACACACACACACACACACACACACACACACACACACACACACACACACACACACACACACACACACACACACACACACACACACAGCCCCTCGGAGCAAGACCCCCACACAAAAATCACAGTGTACCATTCAATCAGTCCTTTTTCTCCCTCCTCTCCATGGTTCTCTCAAAGGTTTAAACCATGGCGAGAATGAAAACTGCCAGTGTTGGAAATCTCGGCCCATTGAGTAGGTGACAGGGTCTGCCAGAATATGATCCTAATCCTGTTTCCAGCATTCTTTTAGCCCAGTGGCATTGCCATTTCGCAGCATATTCTCTGAGCTGTCAGACCCGGGGAAATCCCTCTAATAGTGCATTGCCCAGATACACATCAAAGCTCTCCTGGAAACCACCAGCACGAACTTAAGGGAGAGGGAAGCACAAGTACAATCAGACTCACAGCTGCCCAGGAAAAAAAAAAAGGCTTCGTCATTTAACTCACATTTTCTGCCGAAAAGTGGAAACAATCGTTGCCACTTTCCCTAACACCTTTCACAGACATAAACAGAGGGAAATGGGTTACGTGGACAGAGAAACAAAGAAGAGAGTGATATCAAGAGGCCGACAACAGGTGGCTAAACTGTGTATCCAGGGCCACCCTCCTTTAGTTCCACTTCATCTTCCATTTTCTTCTTGCCCTTTTTCTCTTAAACACTCTGACTGCCATCTCGCCCCTTCCTGGGTAATCTTCTTAAAGAGAAGAAAACCCCAATTCTCTCTCTTCTTAATCTGGCTGCAGTCTAAACCTTGGGGTGCATTTCCAATGTGGGCGTCACTAAACCAAACGGGAGCTCTCCCAGCCACTTCACGGAGCATCGAGTCTGTCGACGGATGCTTAGATTACACAGTGAAAGCACGTCTAGTATATGAACCTCATTTTATGAAAACCGTTAAATGGTACGGTGTTGGTATGGGCCTGTTGGATCAAACTGTAAGGTCCATGTGAAATATTTAAGTCACAGATTAGTGGCTCGTGATATGGATAAAACCTTTGCATGATAAACTCAACAGGTAACACAGTAGTTATAGTCACTGAAAACAGACCCCTGTACGTGTGTAGAAAATCCACCACAAATTCTTTTTATTATTTATTTTAAAAAGTATCTTTATTTACCACATTGAAAACAAATAAAACAAGTACATTCAGTGTGTATAAAACCTTGTGTCTATTGGTGAGGTTTGCTTCACTGCTGTGGCTGTAGATCTACTGTTCCAGTGTAACCGTTGAGTAATTATAAATTATTCAAAGTGGAAAAGTCTGAAAATTAAAGAAAAAGGCAGGTCAACTGCTCTCAGTCCGTCTCCACCTCTCTCAAGTTTCTAACATTTCCACACAAGCATCAAAAAAACACAACGTGCAAATGATCTTTTGGTAAAATGTAAATAGACGACTGGATGCCTGTAAATATGAGCGAGCTGTGGAGCTGAACAGTAAAGAGACGAACAGCTGCACTCTGAAAATGAAGAAGGAAAAACGCGCGCGCACACACACACACACACACACACACACACACACACACACACACACACACACACACACACACACACACACTCTATAGCATTTCTGTGCACTCTGTGGTTGAGAACAGCAGAGAGCACATCCTGCTGGGCTCAAGTCTACATTAATGTATCTGCAACAAAGACCCCCACTGCTGAGATCTTCTGCCCCGCTGCTAGCTGGGACACGAGTCTGAACTTCACCTCTGGGCTGGAATCTCCACAGCAGGAAGAGCAGCTTAACTACTACAACCTGCAACATTCCTCCATGTGTGTCTTTACCAAACAGACACCTTAAAGTTTACTTTGAACCACTGACGGCACAAACACCGATTTAACTATTAAAACAACCTGCTGTAGATGCTCAGTTTTAACATTCATTCCGAGCTCGTGAGGCACAAGGTGAAAACATCAAACCATTAGTGTTTTTGCAGGTTTATTAACAAAAATTGTACTAGAAAACACAGCGGAAGCATGTGGGTGTGTAGTTAAATCCATAATATTCATCTTTCTAATACACAGCATGTCTCCCTAACACAGGCTTACACATAGGGACACAAACGCACAGCGCTTCATTGGCTAATTCAATAATAAAGCAGGCAGCCAGTCGAGTCTATAGACAGGCAGAATAGAGTGTAACTCATCTCTAACAGTCTGCCGTCTCCTGAGTGTTAAAACATGTAAATTTATGTAGGAGCCCATAGGAAACACATATTTACAATACGTTTAGGTAATCACAAGATATGCGAGGAGGCATTCGAGGCCCTGGGGACGAACGCAGTCAATACAAAAATAGTTTTTATGTGTCATTAATTCCCCCTGCATTCCCCGATACATCCCCCTTTTACCGCAGTAATACAGTAATCACTCACAATCGCACAGAAAATTATCTGCACTCATCTGTGGAATAAAAAAAAGCGGAGGGGCAAAACGGGGCGAGTCGTCCCATTTTAGCTCTCTGCTGCCTCTTTAATGTTCATCTGGGAGCCGCATGGCTGACGTCCATCCCGGCACGGGGATGGGAGTCAGCTCCGGAGCAGCTTAATGACAGTGGGATGTGGATGGTGGACTCGTTAAGAAACACGCACACACAGAGACACACACCTTTTTTCATGCTACATTGCCTGGGCCAGGACAACATAAAGGGTCATCGGCGGTGTGATGGAAAAAAAAGAAAAAGAGGCACCTCTGCGCTCACATTAGGCTGTGATAAGAGGAACCATTTCACCTCTGAGTGATGCCGATGCAAAAACGGACTCAATCCAGCTATAGTAATGAAAGCTGCGCAGATTCAGATGTGAGAAGCCAAATGGTCAAAGAAGTCATTACCTGCCTTTTCATTACGCCCTCCTCTCACACAGCCATATATCGCATTATTAGGCAAAGCCATCAAACCTGATGAATAAGCAAAGAACAAGACAAGCCCATTTTCATTGCCGAGCTAAAGAGAGCAGGTAATTCTGATGGAAATTTGTGTTTTTTTCCCCAAACCACAAACATCATCCCTGTGCAGCTGACAAAGTACAGCAAGACAAACACACATAGTGGAATTACAGTAGCATTTCCACATATAAACGCTCAGTGTCCTCTAGTGGACAAGGAAGATACAGGACACTTGTAATCTTGATCTACTGTTGACACCTAGAGGGCAAAAATTAAACAGCAACTCATAAATAGCTATATATGAGTGGAGGAGACCTTTAAAGAAAATGACACATCCTTCCTAATTGTAATCTTAATCCTCTGTCCATTGTTTTCTTGTAGCTATCGCCTGTAACTTACGAGCACCACTTAAATATTAACATTTAATCACACTCAAAATGTGATAAGAACGTAAAGTGCTGACTAACAACTTATTGAATGACTATTTGACTTCTCACACGGCCATATGCATATCCTGGTTGTGTGTCACATCTCTTTAATATGTCACAGTAGAAAAGATCTGTGCAAAGAACACTCTGGTGCACAGTGTGCCCTCGGGTGATTTCTAGTGATAATGTAAATTTAACTTACATTAATTTGAATGGTTTACTGATAAAAACCTAAACATCCACATCGTCAATAAGTTCAGTTTAATTATTCGTTTAACAGCAGTTTAGTGCATCAATCATGATGACCAGCATGAACAGGACACTGACAGGACGGGTCAGTGCAGGCCAGACTTTAGGAAGTACTCCTCACATCCCTTTGAAACTAAAAAGAGGTCATTCATCAGCTCGTGCAGCTAGTTTTAAAGCATAAGGACCCTACTAGAAAGCTGCAAAAAAAAAAAGTGTTAGGATTTGGATGGGATATTGTGCGCTCAGAGTCACCTGTCCTCGTGTCTGGTGAATTGACTGATCCAATTCTGCACTGAGGAAAAATCTCTTTCCTGTTTGTCTCATGCTTTACCTGCACAATCTAAAACTGATATTATTTACATGTGCTGTGTAGCCTGCAAAGGTGACCCAGTGTTAAGGCTTAGTAATCATATAGGACTGAGAAAACAGAGGAAAAAGGAGAAACGTCTCTGAGAGTCATGGTTGGCTTAGAAGGCTTCAAAAAGCTCCGGAAAACAGTTATGATGAAAGCCCGGGTCCACCAGAAGCAGTTTGCAAATCCAGCTGACTCCAAATCTGGCAGCAGAGTTGCTCAGTATTTGAAAGTCTCAGGCGAACTTGTGCAAGAGTCCACGTCCTACGTCAGCCTCTTTAGCTTGCACATGTAAATGGGTCCAAAGTTAGCTGCTAGGTGCGGGATGACCATCTCGCCCAGGTGGAGGTCCGGAGCGAAGTGAAAGGTGTTCCCGAACATGCGCATCAGGGGCCTCAGATCCACAACCTGAATGTGATCGAGATATGAGGAAATAAAAGAAAAATGGGCAGTTATTCGAGGTCTGATTTCAGTTTCTGTGCGTTTTATATCTCCCACAACTTTGACGTGTTTCTTATTGATACAAAAAAAGTCTCTCACTAACCTGTAGATGGATGCCATCTTTCTCTCGAGCTTGGTAGATAGCCTGTTCAACCACACTGAGGTTCTGGTTCTGTGAGAGCGTGCAGGTGGAGTAGAGGATCTCCCCACCAGGACAAGCAGCCTGGATACCCGCTCTGCAGGAAACACAGAGGGTTCGATTTACATAACATCTAAATAAAAGTTCTCACTACCAGCTGTTATTTTGCTTAATTGTGCGCATATTTATATGAAACCATGCAAACTTTAACAGCCTCAAAGCCCATTTTGTTCACATTTCCTCCAAACTTACAGCAGCAGCTCCAGCTGTAGCTGCGGGAGCCTGCGTCTCTCCCCAGTCCGATTCTTACTGAATATGTTGTTGTCGTCCTCCATGAGTGAATGTCTGTCTGTGGTGCAGGGAACGTCAACAAGGACCTGAATTTAGAGGGGAAAAAAAGGAAAGGCTGAACAAAACAAAGTTTTTGAATAAAAACATAACGACAAAGAGCAAAACGTGAAAAGGATGACTGTGACAATGTGGCACTGGCTTACTCTGTCAAAAGTGTTGCTTTCAATTTCCCCCCATTTGGTGCCATCGAAAGAGGTGATGCGCAGGTTCTCATTTGTCAAAAAATGCTTAGGAACATAGCTGTGGAGGACCTTCCTCAGTCGTAGTGTTCGAGACACTGAGCTGTCATTTATGCACAAAAACCCTTTGACGTAAACACAAACAGGTGGACGGTTAACAGCAGAACAGCAAATAGAGCATAGGTGATAAAGACTTTTGGCCCGGCGATTCAAAAAACAAACTGAAAAAGGGTAAAAGTACTTTGACTTACTGATGGCCTGGGTCTGAAGCAAAGCCAGGGTCTTGCCTCCTGGAGCAGCACAGAGGTCAAGCACGCTGTGACCTTCTTGAACATCCAGTGCAAGACAGGGCAGCAGAGATGCTGCGTCCATCAGGTAGTAACCCAACAGGCCGTTCTTGTCTGGCCTGAAGAGGAGAAAAGAGAACTGAGGATCAGACTGCACGCTGCTAGAAGATGCTGTTGTTAGTAGCAGGATAGGAAATATTGCTCACCTTGCAGGCTTGAATCGTGTCACGTCGCCTCTCGGAAACACTAAACACTTGATGTTTGGGCTTAGAGATAGCTGCTCGCCATCAGCGTCAGAGCTCTTCATGGAAACATCACTAGGTTCCTCTGATTTTTCCTCCAAGCAAGAAGGAACTGCAAATTACATGCCAGTCAATAGATGATATACAGTAAGTGAGTTTTTAATAGTGTTAATTACTAAGATATTGACTTTTCCCAGTGAAATGTTTTAGTAAATAGTCTATTGAATGAATTTAAATCAAATCATTCACACTCCAGCGCTAGCTTCATAAAATTTTCTGAACTCTTCAGAGCATCAGAGATTGCCACAGCACAGCATTTCCTGCATCAGTAATAAGCAATAACCACAACTGTGACTGAGGCTAGCGCACTTACCGTCTTTCTCTCTTTCACTGATGAAATCTACGCATCCCTGAGCTTCGAGCTCTGTCAGAGCAGCGTTATGGGAGAAATTATTGAGCAGGGCTCCATATTTTCTCTCTGACAGCATGGCGAGTCGCACTGAGGGCCACAGCTGCCCCAGCTGAGTGCTATAGGTGGCGTCATAGTGATGCACGGCCAATCTGGTGGGTGGGAGCTTGGGACGTGTAGCAGCCTGTCAGAGAGCAAAGGAGGAGGACATTTAATATAAATGTTAATTCATTTTTATCAATGCTCTCTTTGTGCCAATTTCAATATAAAATTTAAATGCCCAGGAGAGTGGAAAGCTGGCTTTAATACGTGTAAAATTAGAGTAGACCTATAATGTACATCTGTGTATAAATATATGTACCTGACCATTTTCAGAGGCAAGTTTTCTTTTTGTAAAGCCACACAACACTGACCTATGAATCATTTCAGAACAAATGATGATGAACCAGGGTTGTGTCTTAACAAACAACTTAACAAAGAACCAGTTTTAAATTGTATCTTTAGGCACTTTGTTACTACCAGGCTGTCACAAAACACATCATCTCTTCCAATTTCTTTAATTGAATGTAAAATGAATGTAAAAAAATGCCAAAGATAAAACAGTTTGATAGACAAAAAACATCATTTTTGGACTGATTTGACCAAAGAAACCAGACGAATCGAGAAAAAAAGGGGCTAAAACCCCCAAACTATCTACAATATGAACAGCATCTGAAAGTCATGTTGGGTGTTGGGGATCTCGTCAAAATGGATGAAACTATAAACACAGAAATGTATGGTCAAATTTCAATCCACTTTGCAACACATCTAGGAAGTGTCTGACTGGCAACAGGATAATACAAGTAAATCTGGATACAAAAACACAAAGTGAAACACTATCAGTCATGGATTGGACCTCCCCAGAGCCCGGATTTCGACGTTCCTGAAACAGTGTAGGGTCATCTTGACAGATAACAAAACAAAAGGCAGCCAACATCCAAAGATGAGCTCTGAATGTCCTTCAAGAAGCCCGAATAACTATTTCTGAAGATTACTTAAAGAAATGACAATAAGCTTGAATAAAGATTAGGATCTCAATCTCACTAATAAGAGAGTTCCTGCTGTGCTGAAGAATAAATGTGGTCAAGGCAAATATTAACTTTCAAGGTATTTAGACCTGTACAACCTCTGTCTTTACCTTATATCAGAATCAGAGTGAGAATACTTCATTAATCCCTAAGGAAATGATGTGGGTTACAGTTGCTCCAAGACAGTAACAGACGAAACGATTTAACTAATACAATATGTTACAGAGTTTACCATTTTTTCTCTTTTTCACTGTGTTTAGCAGCCACACGAGATCTAAATGCAAATACTGTCTGGCATTATTAATGTTGAGCACGTACCCATTTCTCTTTCACTCGGTGTCGTCTGGGTGTCAAACATCTTAAATCTTTAACTTTTCTTAACAGCAGGCTGGTGTCCCAGAGCAGCGCCATCTTGCCGTGCCCCTGCTTTTTTTTCGTCCGACTTTGCGCTGACAGTTAAACAATGGTTCCGCACGCATTGAATATTTGAATGGGGTAGGGCCTTATACAAAATGGAGATCTGTTATTGGTTCACATGGACATCAATAATTTCAGTCAACCAATAGGAAACGTTATCCGGTTATCCTTCTAGTAGTTTCCGGCGTGTGACCGACCTCGCGTCCTCGAACAGAAGTAGTGAAACCGAGGAGTTTCAGCTTTCTGAGTTTTATTTTGTAAAATTGTCAGACATAACCATGGTTTTCGAGAAAAAAATGCTCACACACGGGGACCCCGACGATGAGGTACCGAAAAATATCGTATTGTGTCTTTATAGACTGGTCTGTGTGTGTGTTTGACGAAGTTACCCAAATCTGCTGCTCAGTTTAGCGGTGTAACCTGCGAGTTTACTGTCAGCTCCTTTTAAGACCCTTTAATATAATTATCGCCATTAAACGAGGCTGGCAGCTGACGGTGTTACCCTGAGAGACTGCTTATTTTAACTGTGACTGATTCAGTGCGTTTCATACGGCACAGTTTTATTAGGTGATTACAATATCTGGACATTCTTTAACGTAATTAATAAAAATGTACACAAAACTTAAAAAAAGCCCTATAAATCTGTAAGCTGTGCTGGGTTGTAACTGGATTTTAAAACATTGATATAAATGTCTCTGAATAGGAGGAAGATGCCCCTGCTGAGGAGGAGGAGGAGGAAGAAGAGGAGGAAGAGTTGGTGGTAATTGTTTATTTATTAATACTTATTATAACAACATGTATTCTGGTCACAAACAGCTTTTTATGTAGGACGAAAGGTTGAAAAAACCCTCAAAGTCTGACTGATTTATCGGCGGGCCAGTATTATCAGCCGATATTACCTATGTGTCTGTGTATTGGTATCAGCATTTCTATATAACGAATTATATATTTAAAAAAGACAAACAAAAGAAACACCCTTCTTCTATGGTATAAGTGTTGATGAATATTTTGTCCGCCAGAGGGCACTCTGCAGCTTCCCTGCTTGCAAAACTTGTTTGATGCACAACAAACCCAATAACCAGCTGATCTGAACAGTGTAAATAAGTTGATTAAAGAAAACAAAATGCCAGTAATGGATATTGGAGAAATCAGTTTGTTTTCTGTGTTTGAAAGGAAAAGAAATGTATCAAAATACCAGATTTTTACATCACTAGATATAGTATAGGTCTTAAAATATTTACTGGAAGAGCTAGGAATGAGCATAGTGGTGCACAACAAGGTAAGTTTAGTGGCTTAGTGACGGATCTCAAGCTTAACATCAGAGTTTTATATTTTAGGAAATCAGCTCTCTGTGTACCTGGTAACTTACGCTGAAAACATATAACCTAGTCTGGAGGTGATCTTCAGAGTTGTGAGTTAAAATCAGTTGGAAGTATTTTCACTGACTCATGTGCGTGTATTCATTTGGTGATGAAAAACATGTATAAATGTTTTATATTTTGTTTTAATCTGCTATTAAGTCTCTTTTGTACTGCTAGTATTGCACCTACTAGAAAACAGAACGGACAGCAGAATACCTGTTCAATCATTCAAATTAATTTCACTTTGATCTGCTAAAATAATAATGCAGTTTCCACATTAGGCTGTGGGACAGTAACCTTCAATGTTTAAATGGATCCAGTTTAAAATTTCTGAGCGCAGCCATGATGTTAGAGATAAACGGCAGCACTGAGAGCACCCAAGTGTTAAAATAATTAGCTTAAAAGGTTTGTTTTATTGCTCGGTAGAGTAAATCACTTGATTAACATTTTTCTACAGAAATAATAAACAGCACTCCAAAGGGCACTCGTAGGGATCATTTTGAGTAATATGATGCTTCCACAGCATGTCTTTTGTCCTGTCTTCCTTCTCTCACCCCAACCGGTCGCAGCAGATGGCCGCCCCTCCCTGACCCTGGTTCTGCCTGAGGTTTCTTCCTGTTAAAAGGGAGTTTTTCCTTCCCACTGTTGCTAAAGTGCTTGCTCATAGGGGGTCATATGATTGTTGGGTTTTTCTCTGTATGTATTTATTGTAGGTCTACCTTACAATATGAAGCGCCTTGAAGCAACTGTTGTTGTGATTTGGCGCTATATAAATAAAATTGAATTGAATAAAACGCCCCATTTTGAGCACACAGAAAGCCTGGCTTATTAAACCTCTAACTTCATTATAAAATCACCTTCATGGTTTGAGAGTTGTTGTTTTCCTACCAGAGTTTTTGCCATCATTTTCCTGATGATTAGCATGGCTTCCTTTCTTTTTAGGATCCTCTAGAAGCGATAAGAGCCAAGTGTGAGGAGACTGAACACTGTGTGCACTACAAGGAGCGTCTGGAGCTCTGTGAAACCCGGGTCAGTTCAAGGTCCAACACTGATGAGGAGTGTACAGAAGAACTCTTTGACTTCCTGCATGCGCGGGACCATTGTGTAAGTGTGCGCTAGACAAAGGAAAGATTATTCTCCTAGTGAAGATGCTCATTGTGCCACTTTCTGTCTCTACAGGTCGCACACAAGCTGTTCCACAATGTGAAATGACAACCCGTCCAGTAGACCCGATATAATTTCTGATAATGTAAAATAATCTACAAATGAAGCCTGTTGTTGTTCTCCTGAATTCCCTTTGACTACGTTCCTGACACCTGTTTGTATGCAGTGCATACTAATATAGCTGATAGCAGTATCGACATCAAGAGTCACTAATAACATATTGGAGCATACACTTTAAAAATTTGTGTCAAGAAGGGATTGGCTGTAATGAAAATGTGATGAGGTGGAATGTTGGAGCAAATATGCTGCTACAGTAATGGAAACCGGCTCAGGTTTGGTCATGACTTCACTCTGCTGACCAGAAAATAAAGGTTGTCTTTGGATTCCACTTAGTCTGAGCTGCTTCTTTTCAGAGCATCCGCGTTCTCGGGAGGACTCCATGACTGATGGTTTAATTAGTTTTATCCAGCCACTAACGCTAAATGGTCTCACTGATGTTTACGATGACACAAAATTGGTCTCTGGCATTTCTATTTAATGGCGCATGCACTGGAACACTTGTCCCACGTTTGCAATTTTTGAAAAGCAGTTGAGGTAAAGTTAATTAGATCAGAGCATTTTTTCTCTCCCCACAGACACGGTTAATTCCCTTACATCATCCCAAACGGGTGGGAGAATGTTAGGAGTGGATGCTGCCACTCGGTGACTAAAGGCAGCTATAGATTTTATTTTCTCCCCGAGACCTCTAAAGCCAAGGAGCGTCATTGTTTGAGTGTTTTTCCTCCCTTAAATATTAAGGACTGATAAAAAAACTTCACACAAATAATTTGGCTAAAATTTTATTTGAATACATGTAAAAAAATAATTAAAAAAAATAACCTGAAAAAAAAAAAAAAAAAGTATAGTGATGAGCAGATGGTGGCAGTGTGACTCCAAGTAGAGATTGAAGTCTCAAGAAAATAAGGTTAAATGGTGAAATAGCTCAATAGCTCATGCACATAGTGCATATCATTAGAGTGGATTTAGAGCCAGCCTCACCATGCATTTTCTTTATTGTTGCTAACAAAATCATCCATGGAGGCCTGCAGAGAAAAATGAGGACAAAGAAGATCATAAGTACAGCTGGTGAATGAAGTTTTTCATCCACAGCACTCCAGTGTAGTTTGATCCATCTCACCAACTCTAGGGAAAAAGGAGCTTTCCAAAATATTACCTGAGAGATTTGGTCTCATTTTGTTCTGCTTAACATAAACTTAACATTGAACTATATAAAAATGAGAAACTGAAAAAAAAAATGAAAATGTGAGATACGAATAAACATTTTCTACAGGCTGAGGTAATATTTGCCCTCACCTGCATGAGCAACCTTTCCTTCCTCAGTTTTCTGTAGAAGAGGAGGACTTCTGGGTCTGCCCGGACCACGCGGGGGTCAAAGTCCATGACCCTTAGACCCTCGAGGCTCCGAGCCCGAGACAGGGCCACGTAAGCCTGGCCACTCTCAAACACACGAGCCAAAGATATTTCCACACAGTCCAGCGTCATTCCCTTCAAAACAAAAGCATAAAACCATAACATGATAACCATCATTGTTACATAAAAAACAACATGTACTGATGGAAGTCCAGTGTTTGAAAAACCCAAAAAGCTGACTACTCGATTCTAGGATTCAACTACAAACCCCAATTAGAAAATTGTTATGTTGCTGCTTAAATTGCAAATAAAAACACAATGTACCATTTAAAGAAAACATTCGCTCATTTTGAATCTAATGGCAGCAACAGCTCTTAAAACAAAAAAGTTGGGACAGGGTGTAGCGTCCACTCTTCTTTTAGCAACAGTCCATAAACATCTAAACACTGAGAAAACCAGCTGCTGGACTTTGGAGAAAATTATTATTATTATTCTTTTAAAACCCAATAATGTTTCTGACCTGATGTTCATCCAGCTGTTTCTTTTTAATACCACTTTTCCAGCCTTTGTCTCCCCCATTTTTTGAGACATTTGCCGCCCCCATCAAATTCATCACGAGCTAATATTTTTCAGGACATGGTAAAATGTCTCAGTTTAAACATCTGATGTGTATTTTTGTTTTGTTGTGAATAAAATCATTGCATTTTAAAATTTTACAAGATCCCAGCTTTTTGTTAGCTGGAGGGAAACAAACAAAGGGTAATTGTTTAGTCTACAGTATAAGATTTGTGACAGGCCAGGAGCATCAACTTTCAGATTCACCTGACCAGCGTATACACCTCCAACCTGAAATTATAATTTATTCAGGTCACACTATGAGGACATTGGTATGGAATCTAATTTTTACATCCTTGTGCCCTGACATGTCTGCTGTAGATCACCCCTTTGCACTCATTGGTCATTACCAATTAACCCAATTATCCAGAGATGACCCTTTTACCTTTAGCTAGATTCTCAGATGGAGGTTAGGATATTGAGTGTGTTGGTGCAGCAGAGCGGAAGATTGCCAATTGTTGAGTTACAGCTTGTGGTTAGATTGGGCCTCTATAGCAATTTTCCTTCAAATTGAATTGTTGCACTTAGTTTTCCCTGCCTGTTATACGATCATTATAAGATTTAAAATGGCCAGTGGGACTTTCTATGTGATATTGTTGTTTTTGTGCTTTCTAGGTGGCATTAGAACAGTGAGGAAGGGAGAAAACAAGAGAGAGGAAGAGGACAGACCCTGGTCTGGCCAACTCTTTAACAGAGAGCCAGTCAAGTAAATTTGTGTTAAAATCTCAGAAAATGAAGAGATAATTAAAAATAAATAAATTAAAAAAAAATCAAAAAAATCTTACATTTATAAAGATATTATTCTGGTATATTTTAAGATGTGAAAAGAAAACTAAATTAGTGGTGTATCCAACAAGCCAAAACAACTTGTTACTTTTACAATATGTTTGCTAATGTCAGCTATAGACAATAAAAAGCCTTTGAAATCAAGCTGAACATTCAGAACATGTTAAACAGAGGAACTCTGTACTTCGCTCATAGTGACAAACAGGAATCTGCGATTAACTGATTTTTAAATTGATCACAATGTGAATAATTTTATTTTATTTTATTTTTTTAAATAAAGTCAGCAATTGTAGCGATTAGGTTATGTAGTTTTTACTGCATAGCCACCACTGTTCCATTTTTGTAACTGGTCCAAACTAATAAAGATAAAAGCAATAAATATATTGGATGGCAAATATTTCCATGTAGTGGAACATAGAGTAAATTAAATATTCATTATATTCCATATATTCCTTTTTCTAATTTTTTATCCCACATTTTTAATTTATTACACTGAACACTGACAAAGTGCAGCTTTTCAAAGTTGGTGACAGAGAGAAAAAGATGTTTAGCAGGTATAATGTTCACCATCTGCAAACCATGTGACTAGATCAAGTTTAAAACAATATTTTTATAGTTACAAAAGGAGAGAAATATGTTTCCAGTAACAAGTGCAAACATGTCCAAAGAGTTTAAGGCAACTAACAGGCTCTGCTTGTACAACATTTCAATACAATCCATTTTATAGCTGTTGCAAGGCGGTGGACCATTGAACATAATTTGGCATGCAAGACAATCCAAATATAAACATACTCAAGCTTTCTTTTTAAAAAGAAAAATACAAAAATGAGCACCATCTGCACCTCTGAAATTGCCTTCTGTCTTCCTCTCACTCTCATGTTAACCAGGAGGCAAAGTGAATAATATGATGCTGGAATTAGACCTAATCATGCCATTTTTTTGTTGTTTGTTTTGTTGCTGTGAGGCAACAGTGCACCACCGTGCTTCACAGTTTTGAACTAATTTTTCATTTTTTAATTTTAACTTTTTAAATAATCATGTAAACAGTTTATCAAAGACAAACCCACATAAAACACTGGTGTCCCATGACAACACCAAACAACGTGCTCTACAAAGAAAATATAAGGTCATCATCGGGAAGTGAGCACCGAATGTTTACTGACCTGGCTCTTGTGGATGGAGATGGCCCAGGCCAATTTGAGTGGCAGCTGCTGTCGGCTCAGGTGGATCCCACCACCGGACTTAAACACCCAGCGCTCTGGCTTCAGCACCTCTGTGACGCCGCACAGGAAACGCACACGTGGGAGTCCTGTGGAAACAAACAGCATTGGACAAGATGCCAAGGATGTAGACAAGTGTGTTTCCTAAAAAAGTCAAACTAATATGCAATCCTGTCTTGCCATTGCTTCCGTAGGATTTTTAACAAATATATTTTCACAGCTAGGTACGGACCATGTTTTCCAGACTCAAAATCAACCACGACACCTCGTGCTCCATTCACCAGACCTCGAGCAACATCCAAGTTCTTTGTTAGCATGACCTTAAAAATACAAGCAAGCAGCAGTAAAGCAGGTGTTAAAAAGGGTTTGTGTAAAATAAAATGGTTTCTCTGGGAACACACACACACACACACACACACACGTACGTGCACACACACCTGAGCTCCCACTTTGAGTTGGATCAGCCTGCCGACAGGACTGTGAGCATCTATAGTGTTGACCAGCACTGGGTCGCTGTCTAGTGCCTCAAACAGACGCGCTGACCCTAAGGAGCAGTGAGATTAATTCAACTGAAAACTAGTGGTACTTCTTAAAGGAATGTGTAAACAGACAGTAAATGTGATGGGGGAAATGAAAGGGAAGACCTTAAACATACATATAAAAATCTGTTGCTACTGTCGGCCAAATACACTCCAAAGTTTCCTGAATAGTTGTGTCCATGAAAATACTGGTACACCACTACAGGAAATGACAAAATCAGCACCTTGTTGAGACTGAAAGCACCTGTTTGGGGTTCATCTTGGGTGAAACTGGGCATTTGGGGAGGCAGAAACATGTAAACACAACTTGAATGTATAGAAACAGCAGGAAAAAGAGTCAGAGTTGAGCTTTTCACAAAGTTATGGTTTTTTGTTCAGACGATCAGAAATGTCTATGCCAGTTAATGAAACAGTTTGGAAAATAAATAAATAAAACATTTCTCAAATTGCCAGGCAGGACAGACCACACTCTTGAGAGGAAATGGATTATAACAAGGTTGCCATATGTGTTGTCCATTTTCAATTGGATCCAAACCAAACAAAGTAACACGTGTTTCTTTTTTTGTGGGCGGGGCAATCAGAAGAATTCAGACCTGGTAATTGCTGGAGTTTGTTCTCGTTGGTGAGATCCACGTCATCTTTGTGTGTGCACAGCCTGGTCGCTAGGATACCGTCCCTTTCAATCTGATGGTTGGCACTTTTGATCAGCTTGGCTGTGACTTCCTCCGTCACCCTGAATTGTGTTAATTGACAAAAACAAACAAACAAACAAACCACAACCTTCCTTTAAAACTTTTCCTGCCCAATCAGACCAATTCAAAAACCTTAACAGCCTCGAGGACATTTATAACATACGTACATAAGTGGAAACAACATGGTGTAATACAATTTCAGGTGAGATTGCATTAGTTGAACAAAACAAAATGTGATAATGAAACAGGGTTACCTCCCCACCCTCACTGCCTGCAGGAGGGAGATGAAGCTCTGGTCTGTTTGCCTCCGCACTTCCGTTAACTCCATATTGATCTGGATCACCTTACGCCAACTCCTGGCCTGAAGGGTCAGAAAGTGGAAAAGTTCATCTTCCCCAAAAATGCATTAATGCTCTCGAGGAAATACGCAGAACAGAATAGACGTGTTGAAAAATGCAACGACTCAGTGCAGTCTCTCAGCACCAGAAAAGTAAATGCTTAACAATGCATAGAAATCACAGCCTTAACATCTAGTTTACACAAATAAATGCATTACATATGATATTGTCATCTTTTAAAAATTGCTCTTCTAAGTAAGCCAGTTTCTTTCCAAACTTCTTTTACTTTAAATAATAGGCCTGGAACTAAGGGCCTAATCACTCTGTAATTAAATGGATTTTCACTATTTTATTTGAAATTACAATGCAAGTTTATTTACATACAAATACTAGAATAAGCGCGTAAGGGGGTTAGACTTTTACAGCAACCTGTACTCTAAGAAAATTTAAGTTATGGCAATTTTATGATAATTTTGCAGAAAAAAAACCAACAATATTTCCTTATAGTGCATCACAAATACGCTGTACTTTTCAGGACACGGGCGTAGCATGGAGTGGATCAGTCTCACCTTTTTACATCACATATGTGGACGTGCATAATGGATGTTCTATTATTGAAATGTCCTTTTATTTTAGCAAATTAAATGCAATATGGGCCATTTTCCATTAGCAACTTACAAGAAAAAAAAGTAAATACCATCAAAATTTGCAAGCGTATGTTTCCTTTCACAGTCACTGTTCAAACATAACTTTCAAATCGAGTGTACAGGAAAAGACCGTCTCTTATCCTGTAAAATACCTGGAAGTTGGGCACCATTTAAAATTACTTAAAATGAATAACAGAATAATATGGGTTTCCTTTTCTATAAAACACCCAAAGTTATGCAACACTTCAAAAGTACTTGCACATTACGTCCAATTATTTAAGCACACTTAAATTTACTTGCATGATAATTAATAATGCTTTTTCCTGACTTGTTACCGCCGTATTCTAGTGTACCTACGTCTTTGTTTTATTTGTAGGTAAATATTTTTACATTGTCATTTAAAATTTAAAAAAGTGGGAAGTTAGACCCTTAGTTACAAGCTGTATTATAAAGCGTTACCTCAACTTCTAAGAGGCTCCACTATGATCTGACCTGAAAACAGAAGCTGGCTTTTTCTTTTCCCTTAGAAACTGGAGGCAGCTGAAGAAAGTCACCACAAACGATCAGCTGGATCCCTCCAAATGGCTCGGTAGACCTCCTCACCGACCTGCAAGATTTCAAAGAGTTTTAGCCAAGCATTTGTCTGTCAGACAAATTTGACTCTAGAATACTTTGACTCAGAGAGGAGTTTGTGGTAGAATCAGTGACACCAGAGTGTCCACGTCCTGTGGCTCCAAACCAAGCTCAAATCAGCACACCACCAGTTTTTATGATGTGTTTGTGCTGACGTGCTGTGTTTGTGTGGTGCTGTGTGTTATGAGCAAACATCTCCACTTTAGTCTCATCTGTCCAAAGAACATTGTTTCTCAAGCCTTGTGGTTTGTTTAGATAGAACTGCTTTAAATTTCCCTGAGCACCGCACAGTCTGATGTTCAGGTTTGCTGGGTGGAATGCTCCTAAAGACTGCGGTATTGTGCCGGCCAAACCTCTGCTTTTATAGAGATGCTCACAGTTGATAATGTTTAATTAATCGTATGCATTTGATTAGCAGCACCTGAATTCTACCTACCCTCTTAATTCCTGTTGAAAGAGAAAATATAGAAGTAAAAAAAAGATCTTCTTGACTTCAGCTCTAACAAAACCAAACTTTAAGCAAACACTTGCTATGGACAATGCTAGTATGTACATTTACATTTTGGAATAAATTAACATTACAAAGTCATTTTCGATCTCAGTCCAGGAGCCCATCTTTGAATCACCATCCTCACCTAGCTACTGCCTCGAGCTTGTCAAAGAACTGAGCCTCCACCATGGAAATCTCATCAATGATAAGGTGTCGACAGCTAGTCCAGTGCTGGAGCACCCCGGGCCTCTGAGCCAGCTCGATGCACTGCTCCACTGGGGCAGAGCCTGAGCCAATACCTGGAAAGAGCAACGATTCAGAGAATGGTAAGAAGATAGCCAGGAAGAACAAAAATGATTAACACCCTTGCAAATACTCAGCTCACATCCTACTGTATATTAAGATTTAATTAAAAAGGTCTGTTAAAAAGTGAAAAGATATCCGAGGAGCCCGCCTCAAAGATTTAAAGATTCATAAAGTGAAATGGGGCATCAAGCAGACATTGAAATGAGTCCAAGGATGTGGTTTTAATTAACTGAGTAAAGAAACAAAGAAGGGACCAATTATAAGGACAGCTAAAACGATTATCCATATTTATCAGCTATATCCACTAAAACCTGTAATTTTAAGCAGTCTGTACTTATATAAAGTTTTTCTACATTTTCTATCCAATTTGAGCATTCAAAGTGTGTTCTTGCCACACGCACATTAATCTGAGTGCTTTTTTGTTTGCTTAAGGCTAAGCACTTAACCTCACACTCCAATGGAAGCAAATCAAGGTTCAGCATCTTGATGTATTCACAATTTAATACATGCAGGCTGGGGAGCCAAGGATCTTCAGACCTTCTGATTAGAAAAGGAGCTGCTCTAACAGTTGACTCCAAGAAAAGGATCAGCAGAATAATTATGTTTGTGCTTATAACCAATTTTCCCATTTCAGTTTTAGAACAAGCTTTAAAAAAATGATACCTGTAAATTGACCAATTATTTGTGTCATCTTGTTGATGCTGTGGGAAATAAATTGAGCTCCAGATAGTCACAGTGATTATATTAACACACTTCAGATAATTGACTGACCAGCAAAGTTGTGTAACGTTGTTCCTCCGATGTGACACGCAGCCACTCCCGTGCTGGCTGTGGCAAAAGTGCTCTTTGGTGGAAGAGATCCCATGATTCTCTTGAGCAAGAAGGACTTCCCTGTACCTGAAAACACAACCGAGCAATATTTACACCAAGCTGTGTTGATGAAAATGTCACAAGAGGGATTTTATAAGCAAGATGCAGCCTGTAATTTAGCAGAACAGTCAGACAAAACAAGTAGTTTCTCAGTGTCATCACTGTGAAGCTTTATCTTTGTGCACTTTTTACCTGCACTTCCGGTGAAAAAGACATTCTTGCCACTCAGCACTGCACTGAGAACAGCAGCCTGCTCTTTGTTAAGCTTGCGTGATGGTAAGGAGAGGATTGGCTTCTTACTCGGGTTGGCCTTTACCTGGAACAATGACAATATCTGCTGTCATCTTTGTTTAAGTGTAACCCACAGTGTGAACAGAGAGAATGTGTTCAGGACACCAGTGCCTCCTGTGGGAAACAGTCCTGCAGTTTGCTGTGACGCAACCTGAATGTAAATGGGAGAGAGTGCTGTGTGTACAACTCACTGGGCTGAAGTTACAGTCACTCCTGGAGCGTTTGACCTGCTGTCCTGTACCTGCAGCGGTCATCCTATTACTGCGGTCCGTCAGTCCGTTAGGAGCCACTTTGCTTCTCAGCTCCTTGACTTTCTGGATGTCTTTTTGCTGCAGGGGGCTGATGGCCTCGAAGCTGCGGGGCAGGCCGGCCTTGAGCTTCTCTCGGTTGCTCAGAGGCTTGCTGCCCTGCCAGGCCTGGTGTTTGATGCTCAGGGTTTTGAGAAAGAGGCTAAGCTGGTCAGTTGGACAGTTTGACATGAGGACCTGGATGTTTTCAGGGACCAGTTTCACGGTGCACTTCCCATCTCTGGCAAACTTGGTGAAAAGTTTGAACTCTTTCAGATGGTAGCTTTGGGGCACTTTGCCGTCGTGGACTCGCAGGATGATCTCCTGGTACTCATTCCGGCCCAGAATTACTGAGGCTTTGCGGATGACCTTCCTCCGGGTGGCCTGTCCCGAGCTGTTGAGCTGCTCCACCGTCACAGTGCACTGAAGCTGTGCGCCGTCCTCTCCCGATAACATCACAGCGACTCTGAGCACAAAAACATACTTAACATGAATTAACAGTAAAACTAATAACACTGTAGCTGCCAGAGTGCATGAATCTTACAAAGAGGAAACGCTACTATGGTTTAAGAAAGTCTGAATTCAAAAGCAGCCGTGCTTGTACTACTCAACCTAAACAAACAACAAAGCTAAATATGCGATCCGGGTTTAAGATCAACCTCTTAACACTGTTTTAAAATACATTTGTGCTAACCTTTGTGTGTCAGCTGCTCCTGCACTTCTGAACGCCGATTTTCAAATTGTCGGTGCGTGAGATCAGCCAATAGCAAAGCGATGCTCCCGGCCAATCAGAGAGAGGAGATTTAACATTACAACCAATGGGAGATGACAAATGACGCCCCCTTGCTTCCTGCGACCAATCAGTGAGCCCGTTGTCGTGACGTTGACTTTTGAGTGAAATACACATGGCTATCCGGAAATTACAATGAAGGCAGACAAATCAGTCCGGTGAGATCTCAACAAAGCAGCTATTCTCACTTCAAATTTAACAGAAAACACATTTAACAGATTGTTTTTGAGTCCTTCGGAAGCATTTGTAGTCTACCTTAAGTGCGCATGCGTCAACCAGTTGTTCCTCCTTTTTTTCTTCAACTTTTTTCTTACTTATTTCTTTGTCTTTTACTTTGACAAAGTAAGTCATGGGGTGTTTGTCACATAATGCCCTTAGGAATTATTAATGTATTCTGATCAATTCTGATTGAATATTATCTTCAATGTATAAATTCGTAAATATTTTTGTGATAAGACACGCTACAGTTAGCAAGAAACCACAAAGACAAAGTACTGTGCAAAAGTCCTGAATCACACGTCGTGTCTTAATATTTTTATATTTTATATGTTACTAGGAAATGGGAACTAGGTGCAGAGATTAATGACTGAGTGAAATACACGTGGAAATACAGTATGTGGATATTGGCTGCCTTTTGTTCTGCTCTGTTAATCCTGTATTGCTTCAGTAATGTTGAGGTCTGGGGATGCCATGACTGATAGTGTCAAAGGTGTGTTTTTCTTTTCATGGATGAATCGTTGGCAGTGTGTTTAGGATCACGGTCGTGCTGAAAGATGTAACTCTTGCTAATCACACACTTTCCAGATGATATTACACAGTGGATTAAAATATGGCCATACTTTTTGCGTTTACTATTCCATTGATTTTGACAAGATCATTAACACTGCTGGCTGACATGCAGCCCCAAACGATGACAAAGCCTCCAGTGTCTTTTAAAGATGGATGTAGACACTCTCCTGACCTCCTCTGTCCATACTGACGGTGATTTGTTTCCTCAGTTCTCCTCAACACACTGCACAAGCAACAAAGTGTTTAAAGAAACAATTTAAAACTGTGTTGTTGGTTTTTTTTTTTTAACTCAGTTGTCTGTAATGTGTAGAGGCAACACTGTTTCTACAAAGCCAGTTGGTAAATCATTACATTAAATTCTTTTAATAATCAGACTTCTTTTTTTTTTGGTAAAATAATTCTAAAAAAAGGAAAATAAATGAAACAAACCAGTACTTGAATCTGGAAAAAGAAATGTCCTTCTCTTCTTTTGATTTCTTTTAGTCATTAATAGTATTTCTCTTGACATTATGACTATTGTGGAGGCAGATTTCCTTTCTCATGTATTAATCACATATTTAATCATATCACATTAGTTATAGTAATATCACTTTCTCACTTTACTATAGTAAGAGCACCAGTTTGCAGTGTGCATATAGAATAAATGTGGAGTAATGAGTCCTTGGCAGAGAATGAAGATATTCCCTTTGTGTGTTTAAATCTCAGTTTTACTCTTCAATCTTTTTGCTGCCAGTCTCGTTCTCTGTGCATCTGAGTCGCTTCCTTTGGAAACGGCCTTTTAAGAAATGTGAGTGAAAATGAAAAGTCAAAGCGGGATAGCAGGATGAAGTCCACTTGTGATTCATAAAATGACCTGTCTCCCCAGAGCCAGGACCTCAATGTTAATGAAGCAGTGTGGGATCATCTTGACGGTAAATGGAACAAAGGCAGCCAACATCCAAAGATGAGCATTGAATGTCCTTTGAGAACCCTGCAGAACTATTCCTAAAGACTACTCAGAGAAATTACAATAAAGCTGCCCAAGCAAGTTCAGGCTGTGTTGAAGAATCGTAAAACCCAATCTTTGCCGCTACTACTGTGTTTCCATGTGTGTTTGCACGTCTTTCAATAAATCACTGCACATTTTTCCCATTTTCCTTTGCTTCTGACTTTTAAAGGCTTACTTAAGTGAATAAAAAATGTCTTGCTAAACATTTCACTTACACTTAGCTGTGATCATCCACATTGATGTGATTATGGGGTTATATAATATATATAATGGGTTAAATGCAGAGAGGGATTTTCCCCACGGGGACCAATAAAGTACACTTTCTTTCTTCTTCTTTCAAACCTTGAGAACGAGAAGGCAAAGTCAAATTATGGGAAATAGTGGAAGTTTCACCTGGCCCTTTGAATCTCAGTGTAATGAACAGATGTTAAGCAGCGGTGCTAGCTGGAGCTAGAGACAGCAGTAACCTCACATAAGTCCAGGACAAAACCAGAACCCTACCCAAACTCCACCTGAGAGCAAAGAGAGAGAGAGTGGCAAAGAAGGACGAGAAGGGCTTAGCCGAATGATGATATTCAAGACTTGATTTAAAGATGCAGTGTGTCTGCACACTCCCATAAAACTCTGATAACTCAGTTCAGACTCAATGAATTTCAAACAGAATGCCCTGATCTTTCTGTCAGGGAACACTGTGTGCTTTTAAGGCAATATCAGGGCGTCTGATCGCTTTAAGAAGTCAGACACTCAACCTTGACATGTATTTAAATATATGATTAATGTATTATTTAATTACTCGGCAGACAGGTACCATATATTCATCTTACATTGAATCCCTGTCTGTCTGGAACATCTTTAATGTTGTTTTTTAAATATATAAATACTCATTCATTTCACAAAAAAACTAATAATGCAGCCTTTTTTCTGGGGTCACTATTTGCCCTTAACATTTAATCTGTCTGTCAGTTCCATTTCACCCATTTTGTTTCAAACTTTTTGTGGCGTAATAATAAAAATCCAAATTTAATGTTGTGGAGAAAAAAAAGTAAAGCTTCTGGTCCCGACCAGAACACGTTCTTTTGATTTTAGCACTGCTGGGATTATGTCCATTGAAATTGCAACTGTGCTAACCTTGCTGCAGGCAAAATGATAGTCAGCTAGAGTTTCGACCTTAAGCTGTATAACATCAGAGGAACTTTAGATGCTCTGCAAGCAAAAGCAAACCACATTTAAAGCTCTGAACGTGTTTTACTGTAGAGCTCATTCTTTTGGGTGAGAGTGTTCCTGTTATGAAAAACAGCACGTTGTACATCAGGCTGCGCTCTCTTACAGTTCAGCTGCTTAACATTTAAAATGTAATCAGAGGTGTTGCATTCCCTTCGGACAATGGACTTCACCATCTGCACCGGTGGTACATTTATAGTAAACACTGGCTTCTGATGTTTCTGCAGATACTATGGTGACCATAACACATCACATGGCCCTGTTGAAAAAACAAGTTTTAAGACTTTGTATTCTAGACAAACAGAAAGCCGGCAGCATCAATACTGGTTTCCCAGCATTATGAGGAGATGGAAATATGCATTTCAGAAGAGGCTGTTTAAAAGCTTAAGTGCAGATGCGATCATTTAAATGCATTTTGACCCATTTTCCCTCAGCAGTTGATGCATTAGAACACATTTTCATTAAAGGTGACGGTCTGGGATCGGTCTGCTTTTATATAAAGAGATGGAACCCCAGGACAGTATATGCAATTTTCATCTGACCTTTAACTTTGGCCATTAGGTGGGCAAATGGTAACTGTAGGTGGCTTACATCTCCCACAATCCCATAATTAATTTACTGGTGGCGACCTGTGGGAAATGTATTTGTATCAGATTATAAACCAAATAAAAGTGATTGATAAGATACATGTGAGATTTTGCACTGACTTGTGGATGCCTGCATTACACTTGACATAATTTTTACATAATATTTAGGCTATTTCTTTCTAGGTTTCTTCTCTTCTTCCTTTTTGCCTTTGTGGCATTTCACCACAGTAGTAGAGAGCAGGCAGAAATAAATCTTACTTGTACGCTGTTAAAATAAAGAGCCCATCCACCCAAACATATGCCTGATGACACTTGTTTGCGCCTTTTCACAATCCCACACTAATCACATATAAATAATGTGTAGTTTCTCACCATTGTTGTATGTATTTTTTATGTGGCTCTTTTGTTATGAGACAGAATATTAAAAACAACCTGTACACCAACTGTGACACACAGTGAGCGAAGCTCTCCACGTTATCCGTTTGTTTTCACTTCCACAGACAGAGAATGTCAAAAGGCTCCAGTGAGAGAAAATAACCAATTACTAAAAGCATTTAGGCAAGTTTGTTTAGTGCTTTATTAGGTACACCTTCATCATTAACACAAATATATAATCAGCCAATCACATGAAAGCAACTCATTGTATTTAGGCGTGGTCTAGATCGCCTTCTGAAGTTTACACTGAGCATCAGAATGGGGGAAGAAAGGTAACTTAGGTGACTGTGATATGGTTGTTGGTGCCAGACTGGCTGTGTCAGTCTGACATGGCGGACCGTGTGGAGAGAAGAGAGCAGACCCAAGTGCAGGTAGTGAGTAGCTGTGAGTGAGTTTTATTTATAGTGAAAGACAAAATGCAAACAAAAGCGGATCATGGTAGGGACTTAAACTAACAAAACAACATGAGGAATGTAGAAAACATTACCCAAAAAACCCCTGAGCAGCAGGCGTGAGGAGCTTGAGACATAAACACCAAGGAGGCAACAATGAACAGACAATCTGACGGGGGGTAAAGGAGAGCACACACTATATATACACAGAGGATAATGAGGAAACAGCCAACAGGCGGGGAACACAGCTGTAACTGACCAGACAAGACGAGACCAAAGGGAAGCAAAACTGAAAACTTTAACAAAGGACACGGAACTATCAAAGTGAAACAGGAAACACACGAACGCAGAGACAGCGAACATTACGCACAGAGACAAGAGTAACTTAACATGAAACGTGGAACACTGGAAAGGTAAGGTAACAAAACCTAAGGACTAGAACTAAGAATATAACATAAACAGAAAACAATAATGAGAATCAAAACCATGAATAACAATAATCAAGGAATATCAATTAATCCACAACCACAAAACACTGGGTCACAGATCCAGTGCTGTGACAGGCTGGTCTTTGGATTTTGGAGATTGCTCATCTGCTGGGATTTTACTGCAGATGATGGTCTGCGCTAAAATGTCAGAGTTTAAAGGAGAATGACTACCAAATAACCACTTGTTACAACTAAGTTGCGCAGACGAGCATCTCTGAATGTGCATATCAAACCTCGAAGCAGACAGGCTGCAGAGGCAGAGGACCACAATAGGTCCCACTCCTGTCAGCTGAAGAACAGGAAACTATAATTTCACACAGACTCACCAAAATAGAAGACTAGATAAATATAGTCTGGTTTGATGAGTCTCAGTTTTTTCTACAACTTTCAGGTGGTGTGGGGTCAGAATTTGGTGTAAACAACATAAAAGCATTGATCCATCCTGCCTTGTATCAGCGCTTCAGGCTGGTGGTGGTGGAGTAATGACACGGGCAATACTTTCTTGGCACACGTTGGGTCCCTTAGCACCAACTGAACATCGTTTTATTTACCACAGCCTTCCTGAGTATTGCCGCTGATCATGTCCATGCCTTTGTGACCGTGGTGTACCTGATGGCTGCTTCCAGCAGGATAACGCACCATGTCACAAAGCTCAGATCATCTCAAACTGGTTTCTTGAACATGACCATAAGTTCACTGCACTCAAATGGCCTTCACAGTCTCCTAATCTCAATCAAATTTGCTTTGTAAATATCTGGGGAATGTTTCCAGTTCCTGCCCCAAGTGGAGGAGTTCAAGTATCTCGGGGTCTTGTTCGCGAGTGATGGGAGAAGGGAGCTGGAGATCGACAGACGGATTGGGGCTGCGGCTGCAGTAATGCGGACGCTGCACCGGTCAGTCGTGGTGAAGAGGGAGCTGAGTGTAAAAGCGAAGCTCTCAATTTACCGGTCGATCTACGTCCCTACCCTCACCTATGGCCACGAGCTGTGGGTAGTGACCGAAAGAACGAGATCGCGGATACAAGCGGCGGAAATGAGCTTCCTCCGAAGGGTGGCTGGCCTCTCCCTTAGAGATAGGGTGAGAAGTTCGGCCATCCGGGAGGGGCTTAGAGTAGAGCAGCTGCTGCTCCACATCGAAAGGAGCCAGCTGAGGTGGTTCGGGCATCTGGCAAGGATGCCCCCTGGGCGCCTCCTGGGCGAGGTGTTCCAGGCATGTCCCACCGGGAGGAGGCCCCGGGGCAGACCCAGGACACGCTGGAGAGATTATATCTCTCGGCTGGCCTGGGAACGCCTTGGTATTCCCCCGGACAAGCTGGAGGAGGTGGCTGGGGAGAGGGAGGTCTGGACCTCTTTGCTTAGGCTGCTACCCCCGCGACCCGACCTCGGATAAGCGGATGAAGATGGATGGATGGATGGATGTTTCCAGCATCTTGTTGAATTTTAAGGCAGTTCTGAAGGCAAATGAGGGTCTCACAGAGGGGATTTTAGTGGTCCCTGTCATGCTGTACCTGAGAAAGTGTCCGAGGAGAGTATACTGAAAGAAAAACAGATTATCTCTGTATCTTTTGTACACACAGTTTACTGCTTTTTGAAAGTGCATAAAGCTAATGGAGAAAATTCAGTTCAATTGAGTTGTATTTACAGTGGGGCAAAAAAGTATTTAGTCAGCCACCGATTGTGCAAGTTCCCCCACCTAAAATGATGACAGAGGTCAGTAATTTGCACCAGAGGTACACTTCAACTGTGAGAGACAGAATGTGAAAAAAAAATCCATGAATCCACATGGTAGGATTTGTAAAGAATTTATTGGTAAACCAGGGTGGAAAATAAGTATTTGGTCACCTCAAACAAGGAAAATCTCTGGCTCTCACAGACCTGTAACGTCTTCTGTAAGAAGCTTTTCTGTCCCCCACTCGTTACCTGTATGAATGGCACCTGTTTGAACTCATCATCTGTATAAAAGACACCTGTCCACAGCCACAGTCCACAATCATCAGAAAATGGAAGACATACAAGACCACTGATAATCTCCCTCGATCTGGGGCTCCACGCAAGATCTCATCCCGTGGGGTCAAAATGATCATGAGAACGGTGAGCAAAGATCCCAGAACCACACGGGGGGACCTGGTGAATGACCTGCAGAGAGCTGGGACCAAAGTAACAAAGGTCACCATCAGTAACACACTACAACGGCAGGGAATCAAATCCCGCAGTGCCAGACGTGTTCCGCTGCTGAAGCCAGTGCATGTCCAGGCCCGTCTGAAGTTTGCCAGAGAGCACATGGATGATACAGCAGAGGATTGGGAGAATGTCATGTGGTCAGATGAAACCAAAGTAGAACTTTTTGGTATAAACTCAACTCGTCGTGTTTGGAGGAAGAAGAATACTGAGTTGCATCCCAAGAACACCATACCTACTGTGAAGCATGGGGGTGGAAACATCATGCTATGGGGCTGTTTTTCTGCCAAGGGGACAGGACGACTGATCCGTGTTAAGGACAGAATGAATGGGGCCATGTATCGTGAGATTTTGAGCCAAAACCTCCTTCCATCAGTGAGAACTTTGAAGATGAAACGAGGCTGGGTCTTCCAACATGACAATGATCCAAAACACACCGCCCGGGCAACAAAGGAGTGGCTCCGTAAGAAGCATTTGAAAGTCCTGGAGTGGCCTAGCCAGTCTCCAGACCTCAACCCCATAGAAAATCTGTGGCGGGAGTTGAAAGTCCGTGTTGCTCGGCGACAGCCCCAAAACATCACTGCTCTCGAGAAGATCTGCATGGAGGAATGGGCCAAAATACCAGCTACTGTGTGTGCAAACCTGGTAAAGACCTATAGTAAACGTTTGACCTCTGTTATTGCCAACAAAGGTTATGTTACAAAGTATTGAGTTGTATTTTTGTTATTGACCAAATACTTATTTTCCACCCTGATTTACGAATAAATTCTTTACAAATCCTACCATGTGGATTCATGGATTTTTTTTTTCACATTCTGTCTCTCACAGTTGAAGTGTACCTCTGGTGCAAATTACTGACCTCTGTCATCATTTTAGGTGGGGGAACTTGCACAATCGGTGGCTGACTAAATACTTTTTTACCTCACTGTATGTAGCGCTGTTTTATTTAACAATGGAGGTTCCTTGACGTGCTTTATATTGTACAATAATACAAAGAAATGAACGTTTGGTGTGTAGCCTGCTTGGTGTTTAAATGGTGCAGATATTTCCTTAAATTAAAGATGAATCCAAACCCCACAGTTGGTTATGGTATTTAATGTCGCTGCATCTCTCCTATTAGCTTTTATTAGGCTTGCACTCATGCCTTTGCCTTTCACCACTTCAAAAGTGCGCCTACTTGAATATTACCTTGATAGGCTCTCTTTGTTTTTGGCCTTCCTCACTACACCGTGAAGAGATGTTGAATAAAAAAAAGCAAAGAAAAGATGGTTTTGTTTTGTGTTTTATTGAAAGCACTTTCCAGAAAGTGTAATTGTTTAGAATGAAGACAGAAGTAGGTAGGTAGGTTTCCATGTGTAATTGATGTGTAAGAATATTGCAGAATCTGCTGTGCTGTGTACTTTGGAAAAACCATGAGAAGGGCTGGCTGGCTGGCTGGCTGGAGAAGAAATGATAAATGTCCTTTTTTTTAACCGTTCTCTCGGCCGGCCGTTTGGCGTATGATGTGTGGCAGAGCACTCTGGTACAGAGCGCCACGATCTCGCTGCCACGGCCCTAGCTTGGGGGATGCGCATTCGCGTTTCCCCTTTTGCTTTTTCCTGCTCCAGCCAAGTCCTCCGCCTGCTCGACATCTCTCCTATTACCTTTTATTACGCTTGCACTCATGCCTTTGCCTTTCACCACTTCAAAACTGCGCCTACTTCAATATTACCTTCATATGCTCTCTTTGCTTTTCGCCTTCCTCACTACACTAAGTACCATTTTTTAACGCTGTGTACTCACTCTTGCTAAGTACATGTGAACAGATCTTGAAGAAAACAAAACAAAACATACTTTTCTTTTCTCTTTAATTCAAACCACTTTACAGAAAGTACAATTGTTTACAATGAACAAAGAAGTAGGTAGGTTTCCAATGCTTAATTAGTGTGTAAGAATATTGCAGAATCTGCTGTGCTGTGTACTTTGTAAAAACCATGAGAAGGGCTGGCTGGCTGGCTGGCTGGAGAAGAAATGATAAATGTCCTTTTTTTTAAGCCTTCTCTCGGCCGGCCGTTTGGCGTATGATGTGTGGCAGAGCACTCTGGTACAGAGCGCCGCCAGTTCGAACCCCCACGATCTCGCTGCCACGGCCCTAGCTTGGGGGGCGGGGATGCGCATTCGCGTTTCCCCTTTTGCCTTTTCCTGCTCCAGCCAAGTCCTCCGCCTGCTCGACATCTCTCCTATTACCTTTTATTACGCTTGCACTCATGCCTTTGCCTTTCACCACTTCAAAACTGCGCCTACTTCAATATTACCTTCATATGCTCTCTTTGCTTTTCGCCTTCCTCACTACACTAAGTACCATTTTTTAACGCTGTGTACTCACTCTTGCTAAGTACATGTGAACAGATCTTGAAGAAAAAAAACAAAACAAAACATACTTTTCTTTTCTCTTTAATTCAAACCACTTTACAGAAAGTACAATTGTTTACAATGAACAAAGAAGTAGGTAGGTTTCCAATGCTTAATTAGTGTGTAAGAATATTGCAGAATCTGCAGTGCTGTGTACTTTGTAAAAACCATGAGAAGGGCTGGCTGGCTGGCTGGCTGGAGAAGAAATGATAAATGTCCTTTTTTTTCAAGCCTTCTCTCGGCCTGGCTTGGGGGGCGGGGAGACGTGCACTCGCCTTTCCTTTTTGCTTTTTCCTGCTCTTGCCAAGTCCTCTGCCGGCTCTACACTGTAAAAAGAATAACCCTATTCAAATAAAAAAAAAAATGATGTCCAGTTGTCACATCCAAAATATTTGGCTTTATAGAATCCAAATTGAGTCACTTGATATGACCTGATACTTTTATGTTGATATAAACAATATTACTAGACTTGACTGAAACTTTAAATTTTGCATTGATCCAAATTGATTTTTTTTACATGGAACCATATTTTAATTATTGAACCAAGCTAATATATTGAAATTTAACCAACCTAATGTATTCACATCGAACCAAATTAACATGAACTAATATGTTTGTGTTGAAGCCAGGTAATTGATTTACATATATTCAAACTATATTTTTTACATTTCATTTTATTTCAGTTCAAACATGCTCTGCATTTCCTATAAAAAACAAGACAGTTGGCCAACCAATTATTTCAAAATTATTTATTGTTCCAAACCATTTGAACTATAATCACAGAATATGATGAGCGTATGTTGAGGCGTATATTACTAATATTATTATATTAGTAATATACAGATTTAGTGCTACGGCAGAAATGATTAGAGAAATGTTTGTTTTATAAAACCTGCAATCTTTTGAAAACCAGTATAAAACCTGCAATCTTTTGAAAACCAGTATAAAACCTGCAATCTTTTGAAAACCAGTATAAAATCTGCAACCTGTCTAAAACTGGCATAAAACCATTATAAAAACTCTTTTTAAACCAATTTGCAAGTACTCAAAAATGTTTATATGTGCACTGAGCGTGTACAATGTAAAAAAAAAAAAAAATCTACACATGTATCAATGAAATCAACTTAAATCTCCCTTTCAAATGGGTGTTCTTATAAATTTTGAATGTAGAATACCACTGCAGGCCAACCAAGCACACATGCACATGCATGTGCACATACACATGCACACATGCATGCAAACACACTACTGTGCAGTGTTAAGTTCACAATTAAGTTTGCGAATCTTAGAGGTCATCTTGTTAAAGTCAAGCTCCATCATAATCTTTTGAAGAGCCTCAAAGGTGAACCTGAATCCTCGTGGATATTCCATATTAAGAGCATAACAGAGTCCAAAGACCATTGCCACTCCAGCTGCCACAGAAGGCAACTCATTCAGGACTTCCACACCATCAATGATTATCCCGATGTCTCGAGGCTGATGTAGGAGGCTTGAGTTGTCCCTGAAGACGAAGAGTAGCATGGTGGTACTCTGCAGCTCTTCCTCAGCTTCATCTTTCTGGGATATCTTGAGGTAAAATATGGAACAAAATGTACAAGTGAAGAACTGAAGTCTGGCACACCTGATAAATCTTTGACCATAATAAACTACTATTTTGATAGTTGTTTGGTCACAGACTATTAGAACAATTATTTGACTAATCAGATTTGTGAATTGCATAATCATTAAATTAAATCAATGGTGGAACATTTTCATAAATGTTCCACAAAGCCCAAGAAAAAAAAAAGAAAACAATACAGAACCCTAAGATATTAACTTGATGAGTTGATTAATCGTTGCTGTCCTACATTAATCACTGCATTTAATAGCAGAGTTGTCAAATTTACATCAAGAGACTGCATCTCATGTAGAGACAGAACAGATATGGACATACCATGTATTCTTTTATCAAGTCCTCAACACATCAGCAAGGTGAATGAGAGGATAATGAGGGAGAGTCTAGATTATTATGAAATGTTTAAAAAGGATGTGCAGTGTAAATGCAAAATGATACCTGTTCAGATTAAATGAAAATGTATGCTTCAGCCATGGAATGGATGGAGCGATCTGTGGTTCTGAAAGCATACAGAAAAAAAAGAATAATGTTACTTCTCTATAAAACACATTACATAGAAAAACCAAGAAATACGTAACATGACATACCAAACAGTCTACAGACCAGCCATTAGCGACTAAGTTTGGCATAGGGTCAATTTTTTGCTGTTAAAATTACAATTTCTTCAGAAAATGCACATTTTTCCGAGCCGCGCCTGAAAGTCAATTGAAGGAATTAGTCTTATGTCATTGATCTTATATGCTGGCGTGTTATTTCTGTCTCTAAATCATGCACATTAATAATTATCTTTTGCGCTCGGTGTACACACACATAACACACAGATATTTATATGAAGAGAGACAAACGTGCGCGCACAAACACAAGCTTGTGTCTAGAAACCGCGAGCTCACCAGAAAAATTCAAACGAAGCGGAGCACGGAGTTATACTATGAATGTTATGAACTATGAACTTATGCTAGCTAGCTGTATCCACCACCGATGCATCGTGGTAACGCTAGCTAGTTAGTATACTGGTAAAAAACGGCTTTTTGCCTAACTTGCATTCCCGACTGTGATGGTCGGTTTCTGGTAACCAGTTCTAACGTTGCGCAGGATAGCTAGCTAGCTTATAGCTAGCAGCTACAATCATGCAAAAATTAGGGGTGGCTGTCGACCCAGCTTAAATGGGGTTATTTTCTGCAATTTTGGCAATACAAATTATAAAAGCTTTTGTAACACACTTGGCTTTACTTACGTTTATTTTCAGATGAAATTAATCAAAGATGTGACACGATGTTTCCAGCAGCCATGCAGAATAAAAATGGGTCCCGGTCTATTTCTGGTGGGCGTGTTCAAGTGCAAATCACTTTGACTCAAATTAAAGATATTATCTGTTCAACATGAAAAGAAATATATGTTTTGAGAGAAATCAAAAACTTTGCGTTGTGTCCTTTGTACAGATATTTAGTTTCATCCAAATCAAAAGTGGTATTTTAAAATGTAAAAAGAAAGGGTTTCACAATCAAATCAATGATTTTATTCTGTTTTGAATGGCACTTATTAGATTGAATGAATGACTGCATGTTAGACTTTTTTCAGTGTACACCACTTTACAGAAAGTACAATTGTTTACAATGAACAAAGAAGTAGGTAGGTTTCCAATGCTTAATTAGTGTGTAAGAATATTGCAGAATCTGCTGTGCTGTGTACTTTGTAAAAACCATGAGAAGGGCTGGCTGGCTGGCTGGCTGGAGAAGAAATGATAAATGTCCTTTTTTTTAAGCCTTCTCTCGGCCGGCCGTTTGGCGTATGATGTGTGGCAGAGCACTCTGGTACAGAGCGCCGCCAGTTCGAACCCCCACGATCTCGCTGCCACGGCCCTAGCTTGGGGGGCGGGGATGCGCATTCGCGTTTCCCCTTTTGCCTTTTCCTGCTCCAGCCAAGTCCTCCGCCTGCTCGACATCTCTCCTATTACCTTTTATTACGCTTGCACTCATGCCTTTGCCTTTCACCACTTCAAAACTGCGCCTACTTCAATATTACCTTCATATGCTCTCTTTGCTTTTCGCCTTCCTCACTACACTAAGTACCATTTTTTAACGCTGTGTACTCACTCTTGCTAAGTACATGTGAACAGATCTTGAAGAAAAAAAACAAAACAAAACATACTTTTCTTTTCTCTTTAATTCAAACCACTTTACAGAAAGTACAATTGTTTACAATGAACAAAGAAGTAGGTAGGTTTCCAATGCTTAATTAGTGTGTAAGAATATTGCAGAATCTGCAGTGCTGTGTACTTTGTAAAAACCATGAGAAGGGCTGGCTGGCTGGCTGGCTGGAGAAGAAATGATAAATGTCCTTTTTTTTCAAGCCTTCTCTCGGCCTGGCTTGGGGGGCGGGGAGACGTGCACTCGCCTTTCCTTTTTGCTTTTTCCTGCTCTTGCCAAGTCCTCTGCCGGCTCTACACTGTAAAAAGAATAACCCTATTCAAATAAAAAAAAAAATGATGTCCAGTTGTCACATCCAAAATATTTGGCTTTATAGAATCCAAATTGAGTCACTTGATATGACCTGATACTTTTATGTTGATATAAACAATATTACTAGACTTGACTGAAACTTTAAATTTTGCATTGATCCAAATTGATTTTTTTTACATGGAACCATATTTTAATTATTGAACCAAGCTAATATATTGAAATTTAACCAACCTAATGTATTCACATCGAACCAAATTAACATGAACTAATATGTTTGTGTTGAAGCCAGGTAATTGATTTACATATATTCAAACTATATTTTTTACATTTCATTTTATTTCAGTTCAAACATGCTCTGCATTTCCTATAAAAAACAAGACAGTTGGCCAACCAATTATTTCAAAATTATTTATTGTTCCAAACCATTTGAACTATAATCACAGAATATGATGAGCGTATGTTGAGGCGTATATTACTAATATTATTATATTAGTAATATACAGATTTAGTGCTACGGCAGAAATGATTAGAGAAATGTTTGTTTTATAAAACCTGCAATCTTTTGAAAACCAGTATAAAACCTGCAATCTTTTGAAAACCAGTATAAAACCTGCAATCTTTTGAAAACCAGTATAAAATCTGCAACCTGTCTAAAACTGGCATAAAACCATTATAAAAACTCTTTTTAAACCAATTTGCAAGTACTCAAAAATGTTTATATGTGCACTGAGCGTGTACAATGTAAAAAAAAAAAAAAATCTACACATGTATCAATGAAATCAACTTAAATCTCCCTTTCAAATGGGTGTTCTTATAAATTTTGAATGTAGAATACCACTGCAGGCCAACCAAGCACACATGCACATGCATGTGCACATACACATGCACACATGCATGCAAACACACTACTGTGCAGTGTTAAGTTCACAATTAAGTTTGCGAATCTTAGAGGTCATCTTGTTAAAGTCAAGCTCCATCATAATCTTTTGAAGAGCCTCAAAGGTGAACCTGAATCCTCGTGGATATTCCATATTAAGAGCATAACAGAGTCCAAAGACCATTGCCACTCCAGCTGCCACAGAAGGCAACTCATTCAGGACTTCCACACCATCAATGATTATCCCGATGTCTCGAGGCTGATGTAGGAGGCTTGAGTTGTCCCTGAAGACGAAGAGTAGCATGGTGGTACTCTGCAGCTCTTCCTCAGCTTCATCTTTCTGGGATATCTTGAGGTAAAATATGGAACAAAATGTACAAGTGAAGAACTGAAGTCTGGCACACCTGATAAATCTTTGACCATAATAAACTACTATTTTGATAGTTGTTTGGTCACAGACTATTAGAACAATTATTTGACTAATCAGATTTGTGAATTGCATAATCATTAAATTAAATCAATGGTGGAACATTTTCATAAATGTTCCACAAAGCCCAAGAAAAAAAAAAGAAAACAATACAGAACCCTAAGATATTAACTTGATGAGTTGATTAATCGTTGCTGTCCTACATTAATCACTGCATTTAATAGCAGAGTTGTCAAATTTACATCAAGAGACTGCATCTCATGTAGAGACAGAACAGATATGGACATACCATGTATTCTTTTATCAAGTCCTCAACACATCAGCAAGGTGAATGAGAGGATAATGAGGGAGAGTCTAGATTATTATGAAATGTTTAAAAAGGATGTGCAGTGTAAATGCAAAATGATACCTGTTCAGATTAAATGAAAATGTATGCTTCAGCCATGGAATGGATGGAGCGATCTGTGGTTCTGAAAGCATACAGAAAAAAAAGAATAATGTTACTTCTCTATAAAACACATTACATAGAAAAACCAAGAAATACGTAACATGACATACCAAACAGTCTACAGACCAGCCATTAGCGACTAAGTTTGGCATAGGGTCAATTTTTTGCTGTTAAAATTACAATTTCTTCAGAAAATGCACATTTTTCCGAGCCGCGCCTGAAAGTCAATTGAAGGAATTAGTCTTATGTCATTGATCTTATATGCTGGCGTGTTATTTCTGTCTCTAAATCATGCACATTAATAATTATCTTTTGCGCTCGGTGTACACACACATAACACACAGATATTTATATGAAGAGAGACAAACGTGCGCGCACAAACACAAGCTTGTGTCTAGAAACCGCGAGCTCACCAGAAAAATTCAAACGAAGCGGAGCACGGAGTTATACTATGAATGTTATGAACTATGAACTTATGCTAGCTAGCTGTATCCACCACCGATGCATCGTGGTAACGCTAGCTAGTTAGTATACTGGTAAAAAACGGCTTTTTGCCTAACTTGCATTCCCGACTGTGATGGTCGGTTTCTGGTAACCAGTTCTAACGTTGCGCAGGATAGCTAGCTAGCTTATAGCTAGCAGCTACAATCATGCAAAAATTAGGGGTGGCTGTCGACCCAGCTTAAATGGGGTTATTTTCTGCAATTTTGGCAATACAAATTATAAAAGCTTTTGTAACACACTTGGCTTTACTTACGTTTATTTTCAGATGAAATTAATCAAAGATGTGACACGATGTTTCCAGCAGCCATGCAGAATAAAAATGGGTCCCGGTCTATTTCTGGTGGGCGTGTTCAAGTGCAAATCACTTTGACTCAAATTAAAGATATTATCTGTTCAACATGAAAAGAAATATATGTTTTGAGAGAAATCAAAAACTTTGCGTTGTGTCCTTTGTACAGATATTTAGTTTCATCCAAATCAAAAGTGGTATTTTAAAATGTAAAAAGAAAGGGTTTCACAATCAAATCAATGATTTTATTCTGTTTTGAATGGCACTTATTAGATTGAATGAATGACTGCATGTTAGACTTTTTTCAGTGTACACCACTTTACAGAAAGTACAATTGTTTACAATGAACAAAGAAGTAGGTAGGTTTCCAATGCTTAATTAGTGTGTAAGAATATTGCAGAATCTGCTGTGCTGTGTACTTTGTAAAAACCATGAGAAGGGCTGGCTGGCTGGAGAAGAAATGATAAATGTCCTTTTTTTTAAGCCTTCTCTCGGCCGGCCGTTTGGCGTACACTGAAAAAAAGGGACTGGCCATCTCTTGGATTTATGTAAGCATCTTGCATGCATTTAACACAATTGCCTCATGTTTTAAAGTTAAATGTAACTATATAGTGTAAAAACTACATGATATGCAGAAAGGGTGTATTAAATTGTTCATATCATGTTCAGGTGACGTAAGTCAATAAGATAGCAACGTTAAATCTCGTGAAACCACGCGTGATTTCATCTCGCGGGCTTTGGATCGTGGTTTAAAAAAGGCATTCATCTCAGTCAAGTCGAGCAGCCAACTCTACGTTTTTGGTATGTCTTGATTTTTTGAATTCATTTTTACCATAATTCAGCCAAATGTAGTTAAACGTCTAGAGTGTCGCCATGTAACATGCTAAAAAAGAGCCGTTAGCTTATTTGCTGTTTTATCTGTTGTCAAAGAATTGGCGCTTTTTCATTTGAATTTGTCTTTGGCACAAGAGCCGTAATATCACATTAAACCTAATTACGAGGCACTCATAACATAATTTGGTTTTCTGTGTGAATAGATTTGTCAACTGACTCTTCAGTTACATTGTGTATTTACTGCACCGTGGTGTTAGTGAGATTTTGGACATTGAACAGCTTTAGCTAATATCATCAGCGGCATTATGCTAGCTTACATCCCTACCCCTCCTGCCCTCACCTGCTGTCCTTTTGTTTTTGTTTTTGTTTTTTTTGCTGCACATTGAGAGATGACCTCTATTCTGCATTTCACCAGGAGTCAGCTGATGGATTGTGGGTTCAAGGTGTTATGGTAAGAAAGTATATTCTATTTTCGTTTCTGTAACTTAATTATAATAGGTTTTTTATAATTATTAGGTGCATGCATACTCACCCTATTAATACAACTGAGAGATCCAAAATCTGCCATAGGTTTAACTTATACCTGTATGTATTGCCAGAAAGGTGATTACTGGACTCGCATTAATGCACACTTGAACTGAAATGAGGTTGTAACTTGTGGGTTGTTGGGTTGCAAATCAGAAACAAACATCTTTGGATTTTTTTAAATCCCATAAGATCTGGAAACACAGTTTTTATTCAACAAAACATTACTGATTAACCAAGCACAGTGCCTGCTGTTATTTCAAAATAATTTTATGTCATTTCAGATAAAATGCAGCATTCCAGTGCATCCCAACCATGCCTTTACAGTCAAGGTTTCTGACGGAGCTGAGTTTTTCTCTGACAGTCTGCTGAAAGTGTTTGCAAAGTGATCGGGGGAACAGGGCACAAAGCTAAAGGATGTAGCTGCCATAATGACAGTAAGAACTTTAAAATTCTTTAACTACAAAGTGTATATGTATTGCATTAGGTCAGTAAAAGATTTTTATGCTACATCCATTGAAACAGTCAACTATTACCTGTGAGTAATGATTCCACTAAAAGGATGCCATAATTTTCGTCATGCATTTACTGGCCCACTGAGAAAAAATTATCTTTTTTTAAAAATAAATGTTCTGGAAACTATATATCCATAAAGTTGATGTCAAACAGGAACTTTTGCTATTGCTTTGTAGATGCTGGTGTTGCATGTTGACTGGTTTAAAAAGTCAAGAGTTTTTGTCTGGGATCATTTTCTTCTGTGCTACTGAAAAGTTCACAAATCTCTGTTTTCTTTGTTATAATAGTCAAGGATGACATTAATGCTCGGAGTCCCTCATCAAAGTGCTCCGCATCTGTGTGAAAGACAATTGCAACATCTTGGTGCAGGAGTTCATGGTGAGTGTTTTATGAGTAGATTGTGGCTTTGCAACATTTAAAAATGCATCTAGTTATCCACTTGATCCTCATTGGACTGGTTAGGACCAGTAGTCCTCTTTAATAATTTGAAGTTCACATGAGGCCTGGTAGTGAACTCGGCCGCCGGCCCTTGAGGCCCCATCCCCACCCCTGTATTAGGGGTCACATCAGTGTGAAAAAACTTTAAATTTGTCATTCTAATGAACAAAGGAAAATCCCACCAATATTTATATTAGCTTTTGTTTGAAAAAATGACCAACAGCTAACCAAATTGTGGGGCTGAAAGTCTAAATTCTAACATCTTCTGAGTGACATAACCTGGATTTCTGATGGGCCGGTGTCTTTCTAACAAAAACTAATGTAAAGCATTTGAAATTATTATGTTTTTCACCCTCTCTTAGAAACTCTGTTAGACCATGAATGGCAGCATGGCAGGCCACTCTTTGGCTATAGCTATTTACTATGTTGCTTGCATTGGTTTAAATTACTCTAACATTAGAACTGGTAGATTCAAAAGAGATGAGTTTAAAAAGGAATCTTAAAGAAATGTTTTGTGTTTAACCAGGACTTGACTGAGGCCACTGCACAGATTGAGAAAACCACAATGAACATCTGTCTCCAGAGGATGCGGCAGGCAATGACTTTTCTGATGTTGTTCTTCAAGATCTGGATAACGTGACCTTTGCAGTAGCCATGCTGTTTGGACCTTTTTTATTCCTTCAACATGAGTTACCCATCACAACTCTGCTACACTTTTGAGGTGATTCAATGGGTGGTAATGGAGTTGGATGCAACTCAGCTCTCAAGAAAAGCTCACAACTAAGACAAAACTGCTCCTGCAACGAAGCTCACTGTTATGCATGTGAGGTGACCAGCTCTAGGTGAGAGGACATTTAACTCTCACACTTGTTCTGCTGCATTTTTGAAGCTCAATTCCAGGAACGGATCGCAGGGTTCATTTTTATATACTCTGCAACTGCCATGAGGACGAGCCGTTTTTTGTTGTTGTTTGTTTTTCCTTTTGCTCTGTACAAGTTCTGTTTGTCTGTTTGGCAGCATTTTTAAATTTCTCTTTGTATTTTTTCTTTCTTTTACTAGTGAAGAGATGTAGCGTGAACAGTTATACAGTCTAAATATCCCATATGGGTCGTGTGAAATGGTATTTTCAGTTTCATTCAGTTGAAGTAAAGAACGTTGAATATTTCTAAGTGTGCTGTTTTGAACCAAGATGTCACAGTATGATCAGTGCTGTAATTTTTGACAGTCACTGTATCAATGTTATTTTTGCGTCTCTTGAATAAAGGTTTTGACCTGCAAGTGCTAATTTCTTTAGTTATTGGGGTAAAATGGGTAGTGTTAATAGGAAGGTGTTTGCCAATTCAGTAACCTAATTTAATGTTAATGGAAACTAACATTACCTCAAATTGTTTAGTCATAATTGTTGTTTAACTGAATCTTGACGTTAGAGGCCTTAAATAGAATGTTTTGTATTGTTCTTTCCCAACATTTTTCAAAAGAAACAGTCCAATTTCTTTGCTGTGATTGATTCCAGAGAACACGGAAGAACTGACATTATTTAACTGTTGATTTATATAGATTCAGTAGAGGAGTAATGTCAGTTTAATTCTTTACCTACTGCAGTGAAATTAGACATTTTGTTTTGAAAGGTTACTGGTGGATGCCAGCAACCATCTTGGAAGAGAACAATACAATCTGTTATAAGGCCTCCATTTGAAAATTGTGTATTTGATACTAGAATATAATAGCAAAATGTAATTTGAAGATAACATGTAGTATTTAAGTGACCAAGTAGTATTGGGTAAAAGTTATTGAATCGTGTTGGGATAACGTGAGAAAATTGTGAAGGATTAAAATATTCCAAGAGCTCAAATTACTTCATCAAAACATGTTTAAGTCACATTTTATCAACACAAATTGCACAAGTTTATTGAACATGAATAAATTGTGTTAATTTAACTCAATTGTTTAAGTTGCTGCCAAAGCAAAACATCTGTGTGCAACAAATGTCCACCATTGAATTAAGTAAATCCAACAACATATTTTTTTCAGTGTATGATGTGTGGCAGAGCACTCTGGTACAGAGCGCCGCCAGTTCGAACCCCCACGATCTCGCTGCCACGGCCCTAGCTTGGGGGGCGGGGATGCGCATTTGCGTTTCCCCTTTTGCCTTTTCCTGCTCCAGCCAAGTCCTCCGCCTGCTCGACATCTCTCCTATTACCTTTTATTACGCTTGCACTCATGCCTTTGCCTTTCACCACTTCAAAACTGCGCCTACTTCAATATTACCTTCATATGCTCTCTTTGCTTTTCGCCTTCCTCACTACACTAAGTACCATTTTTTAACGCTGTGTACTCACTCTTGCTAAGTACATGTGAACAGATCTTGAAGAAAAAAAAGAAAACAAAACATACTTTTCTTTTCTCTTTAATTCAAACCACTTTACAGAAAGTACAATTGTTTACAATGAACAAAGAAGTAGGTAGGTTTCCAATGCTTAATTAGTGTGTAAGAATATTGCAGAATCTGCAGTGCTGTGTACTTTGTAAAAACCATGAGAAAAACAGCTGGCTGAAGAAGAAATGATAAATGTCCTTTTTTTTCAAGCCTTCTCTCGGCCTGGCTTGGGGGGCGGGGAGACGTGCACTCGCCTTTCCTTTTTGCTTTTTCCTGCTCTTGCCAAGTCCTCTGCCGGCTCTCTCTCCTATTACCTTTTATTACGCTTGCACTCATGCCTTTGCCTTTCACCACTTCAAAACTGCGCCTACTTCAATATTACCTTCATATGCTCTCTTTGCTTTTCGCCTTCCTCACTACACTAAGTACCATTTTTTAACGCTGTGTACTCACTCTTGCTAAGTACATGTGAACAGATCTTGAAGAAAAAAAAGAAAACAAAACATACTTTTCTTTTCTCTTTAATTCAAACCACTTTACAGAAAGTACAATTGTTTACAATGAACAAAGAAGTAGGTAGGTTTCCAATGCTTAATTAGTGTGTAAGAATATTGCAGAATCTGCTGTGCTGTGTACTTTGTAAAAACCATGAGAAGGGCTGGCTGGCTGGCTGGCTGGAGAAGAAATGATAAATGTCCTTTTTTTTAAGCGTTCTCTCGGCCGGCCGTTTGGCGTATGATGTGTGGCAGAGCACTCTGGTACAGAGCGCCGCCAGTTCGAACCCCCACGATCTCGCTGCCACGGCCCTAGCTTGGGGGGCGGGGATGCGCATTTGCGTTTCCCCTTTTGCCTTTTCCTGCTCCAGCCAAGTCCTCCGCCTGCTCGACATCTCTCCTATTACCTTTTATTACGCTTGCACTCATGCCTTTGCCTTTCACCACTTCAAAACTGCGCCTACTTCAATATTACCTTCATATGCTCTCTTTGCTTTTCGCCTTCCTCACTACACTAAGTACCATTTTTTAACGCTGTGTACTCACTCTTGCTAAGTACATGTGAACAGATCTTGAAGAAAAAAAAGAAAACAAAACATACTTTTCTTTTCTCTTTAATTCAAACCACTTTACAGAAAGTACAATTGTTTACAATGAACAAAGAAGTAGGTAGGTTTCCAATGCTTAATTAGTGTGTAAGAATATTGCAGAATCTGCAGTGCTGTGTACTTTGTAAAAACCATGAGAAAAACAGCTGGCTGAAGAAGAAATGATAAATGTCCTTTTTTTTCAAGCCTTCTCTCGGCCTGGCTTGGGGGGCGGGGAGACGTGCACTCGCCTTTCCTTTTTGCTTTTTCCTGCTCTTGCCAAGTCCTCTGCCGGCTCTCTCTCCTATTACCTTTTATTACGCTTGCACTCATGCCTTTGCCTTTCACCACTTCAAAACTGCGCCTACTTCAATATTACCTTCATATGCTCTCTTTGCTTTTCGCCTTCCTCACTACACTAAGTACCATTTTTTAACGCTGTGTACTCACTCTTGCTAAGTACATGTGAACAGATCTTGAAGAAAAAAAAGAAAACAAAACATACTTTTCTTTTCTCTTTAATTCAAACCACTTTACAGAAAGTACAATTGTTTACAATGAACAAAGAAGTAGGTAGGTTTCCAATGCTTAATTAGTGTGTAAGAATATTGCAGAATCTGCTGTGCTGTGTACTTTGTAAAAACCATGAGAAGGGCTGGCTGGCTGGCTGGCTGGAGAAGAAATGATAAATGTCCTTTTTTTTAAGCGTTCTCTCGGCCGGCCGTTTGGCGTATGATGTGTGGCAGAGCACTCTGGTACAGAGCGCCGCCAGTTCGAACCCCCACGATCTCGCTGCCACAGCCCTAGCTTGGGGGGCGGGGATGCGCATTTGCGTTTCCCCTTTTGCCTTTTCCTGCTCCAGCCAAGTCCTCCGCCTGCTCGACATCTCTCCTATTACCTTTTATTACGCTTGCACTCATGCCTTTGCCTTTCACCACTTCAAAACTGCGCCTACTTCAATATTACCTTCATATGCTCTCTTTGCTTTTCGCCTTCCTCACTACACTAAGTACCATTTTTTAACGCTGTGTACTCACTCTTGCTAAGTACATGTGAACAGATCTTGAAGAAAAAAAAGAAAACAAAACATACTTTTCTTTTCTCTTTAATTCAAACCACTTTACAGAAAGTACAATTGTTTACAATGAACAAAGAAGTAGGTAGGTTTCCAATGCTTAATTAGTGTGTAAGAATATTGCAGAATCTGCTGTGCTGTGTACTTTGTAAAAACCATGAGAAGGGCTGGCTGGCTGGCTGGCTGGAGAAGAAATGATAAATGTCCTTTTTTTTAAGCGTTCTCTCGGCCGGCCGTTTGGCGTATGATGTGTGGCAGAGCACTCTGGTACAGAGCGCCGCCAGTTCGAACCCCCACGATCTCGCTGCCACGGCCCTAGCTTGGGGGGCGGGGATGCGCATTTGCGTTTCCCCTTTTGCCTTTTCCTGCTCCAGCCAAGTCCTCCGCCTGCTCGACATCTCTCCTATTACCTTTTATTACGCTTGCACTCATGCCTTTGCCTTTCACCACTTCAAAACTGCGCCTACTTCAATATTACCTTCATATGCTCTCTTTGCTTTTCGCCTTCCTCACTACACTAAGTACCATTTTTTAACGCTGTGTACTCACTCTTGCTAAGTACATGTGAACAGATCTTGAAGAAAAAAAAGAAAACAAAACATACTTTTCTTTTCTCTTTAATTCAAACCACTTTACAGAAAGTACAATTGTTTACAATGAACAAAGAAGTAGGTAGGTTTCCAATGCTTAATTAGTGTGTAAGAATATTGCAGAATCTGCAGTGCTGTGTACTTTGTAAAAACCATGAGAAAAACAGCTGGCTGAAGAAGAAATGATAAATGTCCTTTTTTTTCAAGCCTTCTCTCGGCCTGGCTTGGGGGGCGGGGAGACGTGCACTCGCCTTTCCTTTTTGCTTTTTCCTGCTCTTGCCAAGTCCTCTGCCGGCTCTCTCTCCTATTACCTTTTATTACGCTTGCACTCATGCCTTTGCCTTTCACCACTTCAAAACTGCGCCTACTTCAATATTACCTTCATATGCTCTCTTTGCTTTTCGCCTTCCTCACTACACTAAGTACCATTTTTTAACGCTGTGTACTCACTCTTGCTAAGTACATGTGAACAGATCTTGAAGAAAAAAAAGAAAACAAAACATACTTTTCTTTTCTCTTTAATTCAAACCACTTTACAGAAAGTACAATTGTTTACAATGAACAAAGAAGTAGGTAGGTTTCCAATGCTTAATTAGTGTGTAAGAATATTGCAGAATCTGCTGTGCTGTGTACTTTGTAAAAACCATGAGAAGGGCTGGCTGGCTGGCTGGCTGGAGAAGAAATGATAAATGTCCTTTTTTTTAAGCGTTCTCTCGGCTGGCCGTTTGGCGTATGATGTGTGGCAGAGCACTCTGGTACAGAGCGCCGCCAGTTCGAACCCCCACGATCTCGCTGCCACGGCCCTAGCTTGGGGGGCGGGGATGCGCATTTGCGTTTCCCCTTTTGCCTTTTCCTGCTCCAGCCAAGTCCTCCGCCTGCTCGACATCTCTCCTATTACCTTTTATTACGCTTGCACTCATGCCTTTGCCTTTCACCACTTCAAAACTGCGCCTACTTCAATATTACCTTCATATGCTCTCTTTGCTTTTCGCCTTCCTCACTACACTAAGTACCATTTTTTAACGCTGTGTACTCACTCTTGCTAAGTACATGTGAACAGATCTTGAAGAAAAAAAAGAAAACAAAACATACTTTTCTTTTCTCTTTAATTCAAACCACTTTACAGAAAGTACAATTGTTTACAATGAACAAAGAAGTAGGTAGGTTTCCAATGCTTAATTAGTGTGTAAGAATATTGCAGAATCTGCAGTGCTGTGTACTTTGTAAAAACCATGAGAAAAACAGCTGGCTGAAGAAGAAATGATAAATGTCCTTTTTTTTCAAGCCTTCTCTCGGCCTGGCTTGGGGGGCGGGGAGACGTGCACTCGCCTTTCCTTTTTGCTTTTTCCTGCTCTTGCCAAGTCCTCTGCCGGCTCTCTCTCCTATTACCTTTTATTACGCTTGCACTCATGCCTTTGCCTTTCACCACTTCAAAACTGCGCCTACTTCAATATTACCTTCATATGCTCTCTTTGCTTTTCGCCTTCCTCACTACACTAAGTACCATTTTTTAACGCTGTGTACTCACTCTTGCTAAGTACATGTGAACAGATCTTGAAGAAAAAAAAGAAAACAAAACATACTTTTCTTTTCTCTTTAATTCAAACCACTTTACAGAAAGTACAATTGTTTACAATGAACAAAGAAGTAGGTAGGTTTCCAATGCTTAATTAGTGTGTAAGAATATTGCAGAATCTGCTGTGCTGTGTACTTTGTAAAAACCATGAGAAGGGCTGGCTGGCTGGCTGGCTGGAGAAGAAATGATAAATGTCCTTTTTTTTAAGCGTTCTCTCGGCTGGCCGTTTGGCGTATGATGTGTGGCAGAGCACTCTGGTACAGAGCGCCGCCAGTTCGAACCCCCACGATCTCGCTGCCACGGCCCTAGCTTGGGGGGCGGGGATGCGCATTTGCGTTTCCCCTTTTGCCTTTTCCTGCTCCAGCCAAGTCCTCCGCCTGCTCGACATCTCTCCTATTACCTTTTATTACGCTTGCACTCATGCCTTTGCCTTTCACCACTTCAAAACTGCGCCTACTTCAATATTACCTTCATATGCTCTCTTTGCTTTTCGCCTTCCTCACTACACTAAGTACCATTTTTTAACGCTGTGTACTCACTCTTGCTAAGTACATGTGAACAGATCTTGAAGAAAAAAAAGAAAACAAAACATACTTTTCTTTTCTCTTTAATTCAAACCACTTTACAGAAAGTACAATTGTTTACAATGAACAAAGAAGTAGGTAGGTTTCCAATGCTTAATTAGTGTGTAAGAATATTGCAGAATCTGCAGTGCTGTGTACTTTGTAAAAACCATGAGAAAAACAGCTGGCTGAAGAAGAAATGATAAATGTCCTTTTTTTTCAAGCCTTCTCTCGGCCTGGCTTGGGGGGCGGGGAGACGTGCACTCGCCTTTCCTTTTTGCTTTTTCCTGCTCTTGCCAAGTCCTCTGCCGGCTCTCTCTCCTATTACCTTTTATTACGCTTGCACTCATGCCTTTGCCTTTCACCACTTCAAAACTGCGCCTACTTCAATATTACCTTCATATGCTCTCTTTGCTTTTCGCCTTCCTCACTACACTAAGTACCATTTTTTAACGCTGTGTACTCACTCTTGCTAAGTACATGTGAACAGATCTTGAAGAAAAAAAAGAAAACAAAACATACTTTTCTTTTCTCTTTAATTCAAACCACTTTACAGAAAGTACAATTGTTTACAATGAACAAAGAAGTAGGTAGGTTTCCAATGCTTAATTAGTGTGTAAGAATATTGCAGAATCTGCTGTGCTGTGTACTTTGTAAAAACCATGAGAAGGGCTGGCTGGCTGGCTGGCTGGAGAAGAAATGATAAATGTCCTTTTTTTTAAGCGTTCTCTCGGCCGGCCGTTTGGCGTATGATGTGTGGCAGAGCACTCTGGTACAGAGCGCCGCCAGTTCGAACCCCCACGATCTCGCTGCCACGGCCCTAGCTTGGGGGGCGGGGATGCGCATTCGCGTTTCCCCTTTTGCCTTTTCCTGCTCCAGCCAAGTCCTCCGCCTGCTCGACATCTCTCCTATTACCTTTTATTACGCTTGCACTCATGCCTTTGCCTTTCACCACTTCAAAACTGCGCCTACTTCAATATTACCTTCATATGCTCTCTTTGCTTTTCGCCTTCCTCACTACACTAAGTACCATTTTTTAACGCTGTGTACTCACTCTTGCTAAGTACATGTGAACAGATCTTGAAGAAAAAAAAGAAAACAAAACATACTTTTCTTTTCTCTTTAATTCAAACCACTTTACAGAAAGTACAATTGTTTACAATGAACAAAGAAGTAGGTAGGTTTCCAATGCTTAATTAGTGTGTAAGAATATTGCAGAATCTGCAGTGCTGTGTACTTTGTAAAAACCATGAGAAAAACAGCTGGCTGAAGAAGAAATGATAAATGTCCTTTTTTTTCAAGCCTTCTCTCGGCCTGGCTTGGGGGGCGGGGAGACGTGCACTCGCCTTTCCTTTTTGCTTTTTCCTGCTCTTGCCAAGTCCTCTGCCGGCTCTCTCTCCTATTACCTTTTATTACGCTTGCACTCATGCCTTTGCCTTTCACCACTTCAAAACTGCGCCTACTTCAATATTACCTTCATATGCTCTCTTTGCTTTTCGCCTTCCTCACTACACTAAGTACCATTTTTTAACGCTGTGTACTCACTCTTGCTAAGTACATGTGAACAGATCTTGAAGAAAAAAAAGAAAACAAAACATACTTTTCTTTTCTCTTTAATTCAAACCACTTTACAGAAAGTACAATTGTTTACAATGAACAAAGAAGTAGGTAGGTTTCCAATGCTTAATTAGTGTGTAAGAATATTGCAGAATCTGCTGTGCTGTGTACTTTGTAAAAACCATGAGAAGGGCTGGCTGGCTGGCTGGCTGGAGAAGAAATGATAAATGTCCTTTTTTTTAAGCCTTCTCTCGGCTGGCCGTTTGGCGTATGATGTGTGGCAGAGCACTCTGGTACAGAGCGCCGCCAGTTCGAACCCCCACGATCTCGCTGCCACGGCCCTAGCTTGGGGGGCGGGGATGCGCATTCGCGTTTCCCCTTTTGCCTTTTCCTGCTCCAGCCAAGTCCTCCGCCTGCTCGACATCTCTCCTATTACCTTTTATTACGCTTGCACTCATGCCTTTGCCTTTCACCACTTCAAAACTGCGCCTACTTCAATATTACCTTCATATGCTCTCTTTGCTTTTCGCCTTCCTCACTACACTAAGTACCATTTTTTAACGCTGTGTACTCACTCTTGCTAAGTACATGTGAACAGATCTTGAAGAAAAAAAAGAAAACAAAACATACTTTTCTTTTCTCTTTAATTCAAACCACTTTACAGAAAGTACAATTGTTTACAATGAACAAAGAAGTAGGTAGGTTTCCAATGCTTAATTAGTGTGTAAGAATATTGCAGAATCTGCAGTGCTGTGTACTTTGTAAAAACCATGAGAAAAACAGCTGGCTGAAGAAGAAATGATAAATGTCCTTTTTTTTCAAGCCTTCTCTCGGCCTGGCTTGGGGGGCGGGGAGACGTGCACTCGCCTTTCCTTTTTGCTTTTTCCTGCTCTTGCCAAGTCCTCTGCCGGCTCTCTCTCCTATTACCTTTTATTACGCTTGCACTCATGCCTTTGCCTTTCACCACTTCAAAACTGCGCCTACTTCAATATTACCTTCATATGCTCTCTTTGCTTTTCGCCTTCCTCACTACACTAAGTACCATTTTTTAACGCTGTGTACTCACTCTTGCTAAGTACATGTGAACAGATCTTGAAGAAAAAAAACAAAACAAAACATACTTTTCTTTTCTCTTTAATTCAAACCACTTTACAGAAAGTACAATTGTTTACAATGAACAAAGAAGTAGGTAGGTTTCCAATGCTTAATTAGTGTGTAAGAATATTGCAGAATCTGCTGTGCTGTGTACTTTGTAAAAACCATGAGAAGGGCTGGCTGGCTGGCTGGCTGGAGAAGAAATGATAAATGTCCTTTTTTTTAAGCGTTCTCTCGGCCGGCTGTTTGGCGTATGATGTGTGGCAGAGCACTCTGGTACAGAGCCCCGCCAGTTCGAACCCCCACGATCTCGCTGCCACGGCCCTAGCTTGGGGGGCGGGGATGCGCATTTGCGTTTCCCCTTTTGCCTTTTCCTGCTCCAGCCAAGTCCTCCGCCTGCTCGACATCTCTCCTATTACCTTTTATTACGCTTGCACTCATGCCTTTGCCTTTCACCACTTCAAAACTGCGCCTACTTCAATATTACCTTCATATGCTCTCTTTGCTTTTCGCCTTCCTCACTACACTAAGTACCATTTTTTAACGCTGTGTACTCACTCTTGCTAAGTACATGTGAACAGATCTTGAAGAAAAAAAAGAAAACAAAACATACTTTTCTTTTCTCTTTAATTCAAACCACTTTACAGAAAGTACAATTGTTTACAATGAACAAAGAAGTAGGTAGGTTTCCAATGCTTAATTAGTGTGTAAGAATATTGCAGAATCTGCAGTGCTGTGTACTTTGTAAAAACCATGAGAAAAACAGCTGGCTGAAGAAGAAATGATAAATGTCCTTTTTTTTCAAGCCTTCTCTCGGCCTGGCTTGGGGGGCGGGGAGACGTGCACTCGCCTTTCCTTTTTGCTTTTTCCTGCTCTTGCCAAGTCCTCTGCCGGCTCTCTCTCCTATTACCTTTTATTACGCTTGCACTCATGCCTTTGCCTTTCACCACTTCAAAACTGCGCCTACTTCAATATTACCTTCATATGCTCTCTTTGCTTTTCGCCTTCCTCACTACACTAAGTACCATTTTTTAACGCTGTGTACTCACTCTTGCTAAGTACATGTGAACAGATCTTGAAGAAAAAAAAGAAAACAAAACATACTTTTCTTTTCTCTTTAATTCAAACCACTTTACAGAAAGTACAATTGTTTACAATGAACAAAGAAGTAGGTAGGTTTCCAATGCTTAATTAGTGTGTAAGAATATTGCAGAATCTGCTGTGCTGTGTACTTTGTAAAAACCATGAGAAGGGCTGGCTGGCTGGCTGGCTGGAGAAGAAATGATAAATGTCCTTTTTTTTAAGCGTTCTCTCGGCCGGCCGTTTGGCGTATGATGTGTGGCAGAGCACTCTGGTACAGAGCGCCGCCAGTTCGAACCCCCACGATCTCGCTGCCACAGCCCTAGCTTGGGGGGCGGGGATGCGCATTTGCGTTTCCCCTTTTGCCTTTTCCTGCTCCAGCCAAGTCCTCCGCCTGCTCGACATCTCTCCTATTACCTTTTATTACGCTTGCACTCATGCCTTTGCCTTTCACCACTTCAAAACTGCGCCTACTTCAATATTACCTTCATATGCTCTCTTTGCTTTTCGCCTTCCTCACTACACTAAGTACCATTTTTTAACGCTGTGTACTCACTCTTGCTAAGTACATGTGAACAGATCTTGAAGAAAAAAAAGAAAACAAAACATACTTTTCTTTTCTCTTTAATTCAAACCACTTTACAGAAAGTACAATTGTTTACAATGAACAAAGAAGTAGGTAGGTTTCCAATGCTTAATTAGTGTGTAAGAATATTGCAGAATCTGCTGTGCTGTGTACTTTGTAAAAACCATGAGAAGGGCTGGCTGGCTGGCTGGCTGGAGAAGAAATGATAAATGTCCTTTTTTTTAAGCGTTCTCTCGGCTGGCCGTTTGGCGTATGATGTGTGGCAGAGCACTCTGGTGCAGAGCGCCGCCAGTTCGAACCCCCACGATCTCGCTGCCACGGCCCTAGCTTGGGGGGCGGGGATGCGCATTCGCGTTTCCCCTTTTGCCTTTTCCTGCTCCAGCCAAGTCCTCCGCCTGCTCGACATCTCTCCTATTACCTTTTATTACGCTTGCACTCATGCCTTTGCCTTTCACCACTTCAAAACTGCGCCTACTTCAATATTACCTTCATATGCTCTCTTTGCTTTTCGCCTTCCTCACTACACTAAGTACCATTTTTTAACGCTGTGTACTCACTCTTGCTAAGTACATGTGAACAGATCTTGAAGAAAAAAAAGAAAACAAAACATACTTTTCTTTTCTCTTTAATTCAAACCACTTTACAGAAAGTACAATTGTTTACAATGAACAAAGAAGTAGGTAGGTTTCCAATGCTTAATTAGTGTGTAAGAATATTGCAGAATCTGCAGTGCTGTGTACTTTGTAAAAACCATGAGAAAAACAGCTGGCTGAAGAAGAAATGATAAATGTCCTTTTTTTTCAAGCCTTCTCTCGGCCTGGCTTGGGGGGCGGGGAGACGTGCACTCGCCTTTCCTTTTTGCTTTTTCCTGCTCTTGCCAAGTCCTCTGCCGGCTCTCTCTCCTATTACCTTTTATTACGCTTGCACTCATGCCTTTGCCTTTCACCACTTCAAAACTGCGCCTACTTCAATATTACCTTCATATGCTCTCTTTGCTTTTCGCCTTCCTCACTACACTAAGTACCATTTTTTAACGCTGTGTACTCACTCTTGCTAAGTACATGTGAACAGATCTTGAAGAAAAAAAAGAAAACAAAACATACTTTTCTTTTCTCTTTAATTCAAACCACTTTACAGAAAGTACAATTGTTTACAATGAACAAAGAAGTAGGTAGGTTTCCAATGCTTAATTAGTGTGTAAGAATATTGCAGAATCTGCTGTGCTGTGTACTTTGTAAAAACCATGAGAAGGGCTGGCTGGCTGGCTGGCTGGAGAAGAAATGATAAATGTCCTTTTTTTTAAGCGTTCTCTCGGCCGGCCGTTTGGCGTATGATGTGTGGCAGAGCACTCTGGTATAGAGCGCCGCCAGTTCGAACCCCCACGATCTCGCTGCCACGGCCCTAGCTTGGGGGGCGGGGATGCGCATTTGCGTTTCCCCTTTTGCCTTTTCCTGCTCCAGCCAAGTCCTCCGCCTGCTCGACATCTCTCCTATTACCTTTTATTACGCTTGCACTCATGCCTTTGCCTTTCACCACTTCAAAACTGCGCCTACTTCAATATTACCTTCATATGCTCTCTTTGCTTTTCGCCTTCCTCACTACACTAAGTACCATTTTTTAACGCTGTGTACTCACTCTTGCTAAGTACATGTGAACAGATCTTGAAGAAAAAAAAGAAAACAAAACATACTTTTCTTTTCTCTTTAATTCAAACCACTTTACAGAAAGTACAATTGTTTACAATGAACAAAGAAGTAGGTAGGTTTCCAATGCTTAATTAGTGTGTAAGAATATTGCAGAATCTGCTGTGCTGTGTACTTTGTAAAAACCATGAGAAGGGCTGGCTGGCTGGCTGGCTGGAGAAGAAATGATAAATGTCCTTTTTTTTAAGCATTCTCTCGGCCGGCCGTTTGGCGTATGATGTGTGGCAGAGCACTCTGGTACAGAGCGCCGCCAGTTCGAACCCCCACGATCTCGCTGCCACGGCCCTAGCTTGGGGGGCGGGGATGCGCATTTGCGTTTCCCCTTTTGCCTTTTCCTGCTCCAGCCAAGTCCTCCGCCTGCTCGACATCTCTCCTATTACCTTTTATTACGCTTGCACTCATGCCTTTGCCTTTCACCACTTCAAAACTGCGCCTACTTCAATATTACCTTCATATGCTCTCTTTGCTTTTCGCCTTCCTCACTACACTAAGTACCATTTTTTAACGCTGTGTACTCACTCTTGCTAAGTACATGTGAACAGATCTTGAAGAAAAAAAAGAAAACAAAACATACTTTTCTTTTCTCTTTAATTCAAACCACTTTACAGAAAGTACAATTGTTTACAATGAACAAAGAAGTAGGTAGGTTTCCAATGCTTAATTAGTGTGTAAGAATATTGCAGAATCTGCTGTGCTGTGTACTTTGTAAAAACCATGAGAAGGGCTGGCTGGCTGGCTGGCTGGAGAAGAAATGATAAATGTCCTTTTTTTTAAGCGTTCTCTCGGCCGGCCGTTTGGCGTATGATGTGTGGCAGAGCACTCTGGTACAGAGCGCCGCCAGTTCGAACCCCCACGATCTCGCTGCCACAGCCCTAGCTTGGGGGGCGGGGATGCGCATTTGCGTTTCCCCTTTTGCCTTTTCCTGCTCCAGCCAAGTCCTCCGCCTGCTCGACATCTCTCCTATTACCTTTTATTACGCTTGCACTCATGCCTTTGCCTTTCACCACTTCAAAACTGCGCCTACTTCAATATTACCTTCATATGCTCTCTTTGCTTTTCGCCTTCCTCACTACACTAAGTACCATTTTTTAACGCTGTGTACTCACTCTTGCTAAGTACATGTGAACAGATCTTGAAGAAAAAAAAGAAAACAAAACATACTTTTCTTTTCTCTTTAATTCAAACCACTTTACAGAAAGTACAATTGTTTACAATGAACAAAGAAGTAGGTAGGTTTCCAATGCTTAATTAGTGTGTAAGAATATTGCAGAATCTGCTGTGCTGTGTACTTTGTAAAAACCATGAGAAGGGCTGGCTGGCTGGCTGGCTGGAGAAGAAATGATAAATGTCCTTTTTTTTAAGCATTCTCTGGCCGGCCGTTTGGCGTATGATGTGTGGCAGAGCACTCTGGTACAGAGCGCCGCCAGTTCGAACCCCCACGATCTCGCTGCCACGGCCCTAGCTTGGGGGGCGGGGATGCGCATTCGCGTTTCCCCTTTTGCCTTTTCCTGCTCCAGCCAAGTCCTCCGCCTGCTCGACATCTCTCCTATTACCTTTTATTACGCTTGCACTCATGCCTTTGCCTTTCACCACTTCAAAACTGCGCCTACTTCAATATTACCTTCATATGCTCTCTTTGCTTTTCGCCTTCCTCACTACACTAAGTACCATTTTTTAACGCTGTGTACTCACTCTTGCTAAGTACATGTGAACAGATCTTGAAGAAAAAAAAGAAAACAAAACATACTTTTCTTTTCTCTTTAATTCAAACCACTTTACAGAAAGTACAATTGTTTACAATGAACAAAGAAGTAGGTAGGTTTCCAATGCTTAATTAGTGTGTAAGAATATTGCAGAATCTGCAGTGCTGTGTACTTTGTAAAAACCATGAGAAAAACAGCTGGCTGAAGAAGAAATGATAAATGTCCTTTTTTTTCAAGCCTTCTCTCGGCCTGGCTTGGGGGGCGGGGAGACGTGCACTCGCCTTTCCTTTTTGCTTTTTCCTGCTCTTGCCAAGTCCTCTGCCGGCTCTCTCTCCTATTACCTTTTATTACGCTTGCACTCATGCCTTTGCCTTTCACCACTTCAAAACTGCGCCTACTTCAATATTACCTTCATATGCTCTCTTTGCTTTTCGCCTTCCTCACTACACTAAGTACCATTTTTTAACGCTGTGTACTCACTCTTGCTAAGTACATGTGAACAGATCTTGAAGAAAAAAAAGAAAACAAAACATACTTTTCTTTTCTCTTTAATTCAAACCACTTTACAGAAAGTACAATTGTTTACAATGAACAAAGAAGTAGGTAGGTTTCCAATGCTTAATTAGTGTGTAAGAATATTGCAGAATCTGCTGTGCTGTGTACTTTGTAAAAACCATGAGAAGGGCTGGCTGGCTGGCTGGCTGGAGAAGAAATGATAAATGTCCTTTTTTTTAAGCATTCTCTCGGCCGGCCGTTTGGCGTATGATGTGTGGCAGAGCACTCTGGTACAGAGCGCCGCCAGTTCGAACCCCCACGATCTCGCTGCCACGGCCCTAGCTTGGGGGGCGGGGATGCGCATTTGCGTTTCCCCTTTTGCCTTTTCCTGCTCCAGCCAAGTCCTCCGCCTGCTCGACATCTCTCCTATTACCTTTTATTACGCTTGCACTCATGCCTTTGCCTTTCACCACTTCAAAACTGCGCCTACTTCAATATTACCTTCATATGCTCTCTTTGCTTTTCGCCTTCCTCACTACACTAAGTACCATTTTTTAACGCTGTGTACTCACTCTTGCTAAGTACATGTGAACAGATCTTGAAGAAAAAAAAGAAAACAAAACATACTTTTCTTTTCTCTTTAATTCAAACCACTTTACAGAAAGTACAATTGTTTACAATGAACAAAGAAGTAGGTAGGTTTCCAATGCTTAATTAGTGTGTAAGAATATTGCAGAATCTGCTGTGCTGTGTACTTTGTAAAAACCATGAGAAGGGCTGGCTGGCTGGCTGGCTGGAGAAGAAATGATAAATGTCCTTTTTTTTAAGCGTTCTCTCGGCCGGCCGTTTGGCGTATGATGTGTGGCAGAGCACTCTGGTACAGAGCGCCGCCAGTTCGAACCCCCACGATCTCGCTGCCACAGCCCTAGCTTGGGGGGCCGGGATGCGCATTTGCGTTTCCCCTTTTGCCTTTTCCTGCTCCAGCCAAGTCCTCCGCCTGCTCGACATCTCTCCTATTACCTTTTATTACGCTTGCACTCATGCCTTTGCCTTTCACCACTTCAAAACTGCGCCTACTTCAATATTACCTTCATATGCTCTCTTTGCTTTTCGCCTTCCTCACTACACTAAGTACCATTTTTTAACGCTGTGTACTCACTCTTGCTAAGTACATGTGAACAGATCTTGAAGAAAAAAAAGAAAACAAAACATACTTTTCTTTTCTCTTTAATTCAAACCACTTTACAGAAAGTACAATTGTTTACAATGAACAAAGAAGTAGGTAGGTTTCCAATGCTTAATTAGTGTGTAAGAATATTGCAGAATCTGCTGTGCTGTGTACTTTGTAAAAACCATGAGAAGGGCTGGCTGGCTGGCTGGCTGGAGAAGAAATGATAAATGTCCTTTTTTTTAAGCGTTCTCTCGGCCGGCCGTTTGGCGTATGATGTGTGGCAGAGCACTCTGGTACAGAGCGCCGCCAGTTCGAACCCCCACGATCTCGCTGCCACGGCCCTAGCTTGGGGGGCGGGGATGCGCATTCGCGTTTCCCCTTTTGCCTTTTCCTGCTCCAGCCAAGTCCTCCGCCTGCTCGACATCTCTCCTATTACCTTTTATTACGCTTGCACTCATGCCTTTGCCTTTCACCACTTCAAAACTGCGCCTACTTCAATATTACCTTCATATGCTCTCTTTGCTTTTCGCCTTCCTCACTACACTAAGTACCATTTTTTAACGCTGTGTACTCACTCTTGCTAAGTACATGTGAACAGATCTTGAAGAAAAAAAACAAAACAAAACATACTTTTCTTTTCTCTTTAATTCAAACCACTTTACAGAAAGTACAATTGTTTACAATGAACAAAGAAGTAGGTAGGTTTCCAATGCTTAATTAGTGTGTAAGAATATTGCAGAATCTGCAGTGCTGTGTACTTTGTAAAAACCATGAGAAAAACAGCTGGCTGAAGAAGAAATGATAAATGTCCTTTTTTTTCAAGCCTTCTCTCGGCCTGGCTTGGGGGGCGGGGAGACGTGCACTCGCCTTTCCTTTTTGCTTTTTCCTGCTCTTGCCAAGTCCTCTGCCGGCTCTCTCTCCTATTACCTTTTATTACGCTTGCACTCATGCCTTTGCCTTTCACCACTTCAAAACTGCGCCTACTTCAATATTACCTTCATATGCTCTCTTTGCTTTTCGCCTTCCTCACTACACTAAGTACCATTTTTTAACGCTGTGTACTCACTCTTGCTAAGTACATGTGAACAGATCTTGAAGAAAAAAAAGAAAACAAAACATACTTTTCTTTTCTCTTTAATTCAAACCACTTTACAGAAAGTACAATTGTTTACAATGAACAAAGAAGTAGGTAGGTTTCCAATGCTTAATTAGTGTGTAAGAATATTGCAGAATCTGCAGTGCTGTGTACTTTGTAAAAACCATGAGAAGGGCTGGCTGGCTGGCTGGCTGGAGAAGAAATGATAAATGTCCTTTTTTTTAAGCGTTCTCTCGGCCGGCCGTTTGGCGTATGATGTGTGGCAGAGCACTCTGGTATAGAGCGCCGCCAGTTCGAACCCCCACGATCTCGCTGCCACGGCCCTAGCTTGGGGGGCGGGGATGCGCATTTGCGTTTCCCCTTTTGCCTTTTCCTGCTCCAGCCAAGTCCTCCGCCTGCTCGACATCTCTCCTATTACCTTTTATTACGCTTGCACTCATGCCTTTGCCTTTCACCACTTCAAAACTGCGCCTACTTCAATATTACCTTCATATGCTCTCTTTGCTTTTCGCCTTCCTCACTACACTAAGTACCATTTTTTAACGCTGTGTACTCACTCTTGCTAAGTACATGTGAACAGATCTTGAAGAAAAAAAAGAAAACAAAACATACTTTTCTTTTCTCTTTAATTCAAACCACTTTACAGAAAGTACAATTGTTTACAATGAACAAAGAAGTAGGTAGGTTTCCAATGCTTAATTAGTGTGTAAGAATATTGCAGAATCTGCTGTGCTGTGTACTTTGTAAAAACCATGAGAAGGGCTGGCTGGCTGGCTGGCTGGAGAAGAAATGATAAATGTCCTTTTTTTTAAGCATTCTCTCGGCCGGCCGTTTGGCGTATGATGTGTGGCAGAGCACTCTGGTACAGAGCGCCGCCAGTTCGAACCCCCACGATCTCGCTGCCACGGCCCTAGCTTGGGGGGCGGGGATGCGCATTTGCGTTTCCCCTTTTGCCTTTTCCTGCTCCAGCCAAGTCCTCCGCCTGCTCGACATCTCTCCTATTACCTTTTATTACGCTTGCACTCATGCCTTTGCCTTTCACCACTTCAAAACTGCGCCTACTTCAATATTACCTTCATATGCTCTCTTTGCTTTTCGCCTTCCTCACTACACTAAGTACCATTTTTTAACGCTGTGTACTCACTCTTGCTAAGTACATGTGAACAGATCTTGAAGAAAAAAAAGAAAACAAAACATACTTTTCTTTTCTCTTTAATTCAAACCACTTTACAGAAAGTACAATTGTTTACAATGAACAAAGAAGTAGGTAGGTTTCCAATGCTTAATTAGTGTGTAAGAATATTGCAGAATCTGCAGTGCTGTGTACTTTGTAAAAACCATGAGAAGGGCTGGCTGGCTGGCTGGCTGGAGAAGAAATGATAAATGTCCTTTTTTTTAAGCGTTCTCTCGGCCGGCCGTTTGGCGTATGATGTGTGGCAGAGCACTCTGGTACAGAGCGCCGCCAGTTCGAACCCCCACGATCTCGCTGCCACAGCCCTAGCTTGGGGGGCGGGGATGCGCATTTGCGTTTCCCCTTTTGCCTTTTCCTGCTCCAGCCAAGTCCTCCGCCTGCTCGACATCTCTCCTATTACCTTTTATTACGCTTGCACTCATGCCTTTGCCTTTCACCACTTCAAAACTGCGCCTACTTCAATATTACCTTCATATGCTCTCTTTGCTTTTCGCCTTCCTCACTACACTAAGTACCATTTTTTAACGCTGTGTACTCACTCTTGCTAAGTACATGTGAACAGATCTTGAAGAAAAAAAAGAAAACAAAACATACTTTTCTTTTCTCTTTAATTCAAACCACTTTACAGAAAGTACAATTGTTTACAATGAACAAAGAAGTAGGTAGGTTTCCAATGCTTAATTAGTGTGTAAGAATATTGCAGAATCTGCTGTGCTGTGTACTTTGTAAAAACCATGAGAAGGGCTGGCTGGCTGGCTGGCTGGAGAAGAAATGATAAATGTCCTTTTTTTTAAGCATTCTCTGGCCGGCCGTTTGGCGTATGATGTGTGGCAGAGCACTCTGGTACAGAGCGCCGCCAGTTCGAACCCCCACGATCTCGCTGCCACGGCCCTAGCTTGGGGGGCGGGGATGCGCATTCGCGTTTCCCCTTTTGCCTTTTCCTGCTCCAGCCAAGTCCTCCGCCTGCTCGACATCTCTCCTATTACCTTTTATTACGCTTGCACTCATGCCTTTGCCTTTCACCACTTCAAAACTGCGCCTACTTCAATATTACCTTCATATGCTCTCTTTGCTTTTCGCCTTCCTCACTACACTAAGTACCATTTTTTAACGCTGTGTACTCACTCTTGCTAAGTACATGTGAACAGATCTTGAAGAAAAAAAAGAAAACAAAACATACTTTTCTTTTCTCTTTAATTCAAACCACTTTACAGAAAGTACAATTGTTTACAATGAACAAAGAAGTAGGTAGGTTTCCAATGCTTAATTAGTGTGTAAGAATATTGCAGAATCTGCAGTGCTGTGTACTTTGTAAAAACCATGAGAAAAACAGCTGGCTGAAGAAGAAATGATAAATGTCCTTTTTTTTCAAGCCTTCTCTCGGCCTGGCTTGGGGGGCGGGGAGACGTGCACTCGCCTTTCCTTTTTGCTTTTTCCTGCTCTTGCCAAGTCCTCTGCCGGCTCTCTCTCCTATTACCTTTTATTACGCTTGCACTCATGCCTTTGCCTTTCACCACTTCAAAACTGCGCCTACTTCAATATTACCTTCATATGCTCTCTTTGCTTTTCGCCTTCCTCACTACACTAAGTACCATTTTTTAACGCTGTGTACTCACTCTTGCTAAGTACATGTGAACAGATCTTGAAGAAAAAAAAGAAAACAAAACATACTTTTCTTTTCTCTTTAATTCAAACCACTTTACAGAAAGTACAATTGTTTACAATGAACAAAGAAGTAGGTAGGTTTCCAATGCTTAATTAGTGTGTAAGAATATTGCAGAATCTGCTGTGCTGTGTACTTTGTAAAAACCATGAGAAGGGCTGGCTGGCTGGCTGGCTGGAGAAGAAATGATAAATGTCCTTTTTTTTAAGCATTCTCTCGGCCGGCCGTTTGGCGTATGATGTGTGGCAGAGCACTCTGGTACAGAGCGCCGCCAGTTCGAACCCCCACGATCTCGCTGCCACGGCCCTAGCTTGGGGGGCGGGGATGCGCATTTGCGTTTCCCCTTTTGCCTTTTCCTGCTCCAGCCAAGTCCTCCGCCTGCTCGACATCTCTCCTATTACCTTTTATTACGCTTGCACTCATGCCTTTGCCTTTCACCACTTCAAAACTGCGCCTACTTCAATATTACCTTCATATGCTCTCTTTGCTTTTCGCCTTCCTCACTACACTAAGTACCATTTTTTAACGCTGTGTACTCACTCTTGCTAAGTACATGTGAACAGATCTTGAAGAAAAAAAAGAAAACAAAACATACTTTTCTTTTCTCTTTAATTCAAACCACTTTACAGAAAGTACAATTGTTTACAATGAACAAAGAAGTAGGTAGGTTTCCAATGCTTAATTAGTGTGTAAGAATATTGCAGAATCTGCTGTGCTGTGTACTTTGTAAAAACCATGAGAAGGGCTGGCTGGCTGGCTGGCTGGAGAAGAAATGATAAATGTCCTTTTTTTTAAGCGTTCTCTCGGCCGGCCGTTTGGCGTATGATGTGTGGCAGAGCACTCTGGTACAGAGCGCCGCCAGTTCGAACCCCCACGATCTCGCTGCCACAGCCCTAGCTTGGGGGGCCGGGATGCGCATTTGCGTTTCCCCTTTTGCCTTTTCCTGCTCCAGCCAAGTCCTCCGCCTGCTCGACATCTCTCCTATTACCTTTTATTACGCTTGCACTCATGCCTTTGCCTTTCACCACTTCAAAACTGCGCCTACTTCAATATTACCTTCATATGCTCTCTTTGCTTTTCGCCTTCCTCACTACACTAAGTACCATTTTTTAACGCTGTGTACTCACTCTTGCTAAGTACATGTGAACAGATCTTGAAGAAAAAAAAGAAAACAAAACATACTTTTCTTTTCTCTTTAATTCAAACCACTTTACAGAAAGTACAATTGTTTACAATGAACAAAGAAGTAGGTAGGTTTCCAATGCTTAATTAGTGTGTAAGAATATTGCAGAATCTGCTGTGCTGTGTACTTTGTAAAAACCATGAGAAGGGCTGGCTGGCTGGCTGGCTGGAGAAGAAATGATAAATGTCCTTTTTTTTAAGCGTTCTCTCGGCCGGCCGTTTGGCGTATGATGTGTGGCAGAGCACTCTGGTACAGAGCGCCGCCAGTTCGAACCCCCACGATCTCGCTGCCACGGCCCTAGCTTGGGGGGCGGGGATGCGCATTCGCGTTTCCCCTTTTGCCTTTTCCTGCTCCAGCCAAGTCCTCCGCCTGCTCGACATCTCTCCTATTACCTTTTATTACGCTTGCACTCATGCCTTTGCCTTTCACCACTTCAAAACTGCGCCTACTTCAATATTACCTTCATATGCTCTCTTTGCTTTTCGCCTTCCTCACTACACTAAGTACCATTTTTTAACGCTGTGTACTCACTCTTGCTAAGTACATGTGAACAGATCTTGAAGAAAAAAAACAAAACAAAACATACTTTTCTTTTCTCTTTAATTCAAACCACTTTACAGAAAGTACAATTGTTTACAATGAACAAAGAAGTAGGTAGGTTTCCAATGCTTAATTAGTGTGTAAGAATATTGCAGAATCTGCAGTGCTGTGTACTTTGTAAAAACCATGAGAAAAACAGCTGGCTGAAGAAGAAATGATAAATGTCCTTTTTTTTCAAGCCTTCTCTCGGCCTGGCTTGGGGGGCGGGGAGACGTGCACTCGCCTTTCCTTTTTGCTTTTTCCTGCTCTTGCCAAGTCCTCTGCCGGCTCTCTCTCCTATTACCTTTTATTACGCTTGCACTCATGCCTTTGCCTTTCACCACTTCAAAACTGCGCCTACTTCAATATTACCTTCATATGCTCTCTTTGCTTTTCGCCTTCCTCACTACACTAAGTACCATTTTTTAACGCTGTGTACTCACTCTTGCTAAGTACATGTGAACAGATCTTGAAGAAAAAAAAGAAAACAAAACATACTTTTCTTTTCTCTTTAATTCAAACCACTTTACAGAAAGTACAATTGTTTACAATGAACAAAGAAGTAGGTAGGTTTCCAATGCTTAATTAGTGTGTAAGAATATTGCAGAATCTGCAGTGCTGTGTACTTTGTAAAAACCATGAGAAGGGCTGGCTGGCTGGCTGGCTGGAGAAGAAATGATAAATGTCCTTTTTTTTAAGCGTTCTCTCGGCCGGCCGTTTGGCGTATGATGTGTGGCAGAGCACTCTGGTATAGAGCGCCGCCAGTTCGAACCCCCACGATCTCGCTGCCACGGCCCTAGCTTGGGGGGCGGGGATGCGCATTTGCGTTTCCCCTTTTGCCTTTTCCTGCTCCAGCCAAGTCCTCCGCCTGCTCGACATCTCTCCTATTACCTTTTATTACGCTTGCACTCATGCCTTTGCCTTTCACCACTTCAAAACTGCGCCTACTTCAATATTACCTTCATATGCTCTCTTTGCTTTTCGCCTTCCTCACTACACTAAGTACCATTTTTTAACGCTGTGTACTCACTCTTGCTAAGTACATGTGAACAGATCTTGAAGAAAAAAAAGAAAACAAAACATACTTTTCTTTTCTCTTTAATTCAAACCACTTTACAGAAAGTACAATTGTTTACAATGAACAAAGAAGTAGGTAGGTTTCCAATGCTTAATTAGTGTGTAAGAATATTGCAGAATCTGCTGTGCTGTGTACTTTGTAAAAACCATGAGAAGGGCTGGCTGGCTGGCTGGCTGGAGAAGAAATGATAAATGTCCTTTTTTTTAAGCATTCTCTCGGCCGGCCGTTTGGCGTATGATGTGTGGCAGAGCACTCTGGTACAGAGCGCCGCCAGTTCGAACCCCCACGATCTCGCTGCCACGGCCCTAGCTTGGGGGGCGGGGATGCGCATTTGCGTTTCCCCTTTTGCCTTTTCCTGCTCCAGCCAAGTCCTCCGCCTGCTCGACATCTCTCCTATTACCTTTTATTACGCTTGCACTCATGCCTTTGCCTTTCACCACTTCAAAACTGCGCCTACTTCAATATTACCTTCATATGCTCTCTTTGCTTTTCGCCTTCCTCACTACACTAAGTACCATTTTTTAACGCTGTGTACTCACTCTTGCTAAGTACATGTGAACAGATCTTGAAGAAAAAAAAGAAAACAAAACATACTTTTCTTTTCTCTTTAATTCAAACCACTTTACAGAAAGTACAATTGTTTACAATGAACAAAGAAGTAGGTAGGTTTCCAATGCTTAATTAGTGTGTAAGAATATTGCAGAATCTGCAGTGCTGTGTACTTTGTAAAAACCATGAGAAGGGCTGGCTGGCTGGCTGGCTGGAGAAGAAATGATAAATGTCCTTTTTTTTAAGCGTTCTCTCGGCCGGCCGTTTGGCGTATGATGTGTGGCAGAGCACTCTGGTACAGAGCGCCGCCAGTTCGAACCCCCACGATCTCGCTGCCACAGCCCTAGCTTGGGGGGCGGGGATGCGCATTTGCGTTTCCCCTTTTGCCTTTTCCTGCTCCAGCCAAGTCCTCCGCCTGCTCGACATCTCTCCTATTACCTTTTATTACGCTTGCACTCATGCCTTTGCCTTTCACCACTTCAAAACTGCGCCTACTTCAATATTACCTTCATATGCTCTCTTTGCTTTTCGCCTTCCTCACTACACTAAGTACCATTTTTTAACGCTGTGTACTCACTCTTGCTAAGTACATGTGAACAGATCTTGAAGAAAAAAAAGAAAACAAAACATACTTTTCTTTTCTCTTTAATTCAAACCACTTTACAGAAAGTACAATTGTTTACAATGAACAAAGAAGTAGGTAGGTTTCCAATGCTTAATTAGTGTGTAAGAATATTGCAGAATCTGCTGTGCTGTGTACTTTGTAAAAACCATGAGAAGGGCTGGCTGGCTGGCTGGCTGGAGAAGAAATGATAAATGTCCTTTTTTTTAAGCATTCTCTGGCCGGCCGTTTGGCGTATGATGTGTGGCAGAGCACTCTGGTACAGAGCGCCGCCAGTTCGAACCCCCACGATCTCGCTGCCACGGCCCTAGCTTGGGGGGCGGGGATGCGCATTCGCGTTTCCCCTTTTGCCTTTTCCTGCTCCAGCCAAGTCCTCCGCCTGCTCGACATCTCTCCTATTACCTTTTATTACGCTTGCACTCATGCCTTTGCCTTTCACCACTTCAAAACTGCGCCTACTTCAATATTACCTTCATATGCTCTCTTTGCTTTTCGCCTTCCTCACTACACTAAGTACCATTTTTTAACGCTGTGTACTCACTCTTGCTAAGTACATGTGAACAGATCTTGAAGAAAAAAAAGAAAACAAAACATACTTTTCTTTTCTCTTTAATTCAAACCACTTTACAGAAAGTACAATTGTTTACAATGAACAAAGAAGTAGGTAGGTTTCCAATGCTTAATTAGTGTGTAAGAATATTGCAGAATCTGCAGTGCTGTGTACTTTGTAAAAACCATGAGAAAAACAGCTGGCTGAAGAAGAAATGATAAATGTCCTTTTTTTTCAAGCCTTCTCTCGGCCTGGCTTGGGGGGCGGGGAGACGTGCACTCGCCTTTCCTTTTTGCTTTTTCCTGCTCTTGCCAAGTCCTCTGCCGGCTCTCTCTCCTATTACCTTTTATTACGCTTGCACTCATGCCTTTGCCTTTCACCACTTCAAAACTGCGCCTACTTCAATATTACCTTCATATGCTCTCTTTGCTTTTCGCCTTCCTCACTACACTAAGTACCATTTTTTAACGCTGTGTACTCACTCTTGCTAAGTACATGTGAACAGATCTTGAAGAAAAAAAAGAAAACAAAACATACTTTTCTTTTCTCTTTAATTCAAACCACTTTACAGAAAGTACAATTGTTTACAATGAACAAAGAAGTAGGTAGGTTTCCAATGCTTAATTAGTGTGTAAGAATATTGCAGAATCTGCTGTGCTGTGTACTTTGTAAAAACCATGAGAAGGGCTGGCTGGCTGGCTGGCTGGAGAAGAAATGATAAATGTCCTTTTTTTTAAGCATTCTCTCGGCCGGCCGTTTGGCGTATGATGTGTGGCAGAGCACTCTGGTACAGAGCGCCGCCAGTTCGAACCCCCACGATCTCGCTGCCACGGCCCTAGCTTGGGGGGCGGGGATGCGCATTTGCGTTTCCCCTTTTGCCTTTTCCTGCTCCAGCCAAGTCCTCCGCCTGCTCGACATCTCTCCTATTACCTTTTATTACGCTTGCACTCATGCCTTTGCCTTTCACCACTTCAAAACTGCGCCTACTTCAATATTACCTTCATATGCTCTCTTTGCTTTTCGCCTTCCTCACTACACTAAGTACCATTTTTTAACGCTGTGTACTCACTCTTGCTAAGTACATGTGAACAGATCTTGAAGAAAAAAAAGAAAACAAAACATACTTTTCTTTTCTCTTTAATTCAAACCACTTTACAGAAAGTACAATTGTTTACAATGAACAAAGAAGTAGGTAGGTTTCCAATGCTTAATTAGTGTGTAAGAATATTGCAGAATCTGCTGTGCTGTGTACTTTGTAAAAACCATGAGAAGGGCTGGCTGGCTGGCTGGCTGGAGAAGAAATGATAAATGTCCTTTTTTTTAAGCGTTCTCTCGGCCGGCCGTTTGGCGTATGATGTGTGGCAGAGCACTCTGGTACAGAGCGCCGCCAGTTCGAACCCCCACGATCTCGCTGCCACAGCCCTAGCTTGGGGGGCCGGGATGCGCATTTGCGTTTCCCCTTTTGCCTTTTCCTGCTCCAGCCAAGTCCTCCGCCTGCTCGACATCTCTCCTATTACCTTTTATTACGCTTGCACTCATGCCTTTGCCTTTCACCACTTCAAAACTGCGCCTACTTCAATATTACCTTCATATGCTCTCTTTGCTTTTCGCCTTCCTCACTACACTAAGTACCATTTTTTAACGCTGTGTACTCACTCTTGCTAAGTACATGTGAACAGATCTTGAAGAAAAAAAAGAAAACAAAACATACTTTTCTTTTCTCTTTAATTCAAACCACTTTACAGAAAGTACAATTGTTTACAATGAACAAAGAAGTAGGTAGGTTTCCAATGCTTAATTAGTGTGTAAGAATATTGCAGAATCTGCTGTGCTGTGTACTTTGTAAAAACCATGAGAAGGGCTGGCTGGCTGGCTGGCTGGAGAAGAAATGATAAATGTCCTTTTTTTTAAGCGTTCTCTCGGCCGGCCGTTTGGCGTATGATGTGTGGCAGAGCACTCTGGTACAGAGCGCCGCCAGTTCGAACCCCCACGATCTCGCTGCCACGGCCCTAGCTTGGGGGGCGGGGATGCGCATTCGCGTTTCCCCTTTTGCCTTTTCCTGCTCCAGCCAAGTCCTCCGCCTGCTCGACATCTCTCCTATTACCTTTTATTACGCTTGCACTCATGCCTTTGCCTTTCACCACTTCAAAACTGCGCCTACTTCAATATTACCTTCATATGCTCTCTTTGCTTTTCGCCTTCCTCACTACACTAAGTACCATTTTTTAACGCTGTGTACTCACTCTTGCTAAGTACATGTGAACAGATCTTGAAGAAAAAAAACAAAACAAAACATACTTTTCTTTTCTCTTTAATTCAAACCACTTTACAGAAAGTACAATTGTTTACAATGAACAAAGAAGTAGGTAGGTTTCCAATGCTTAATTAGTGTGTAAGAATATTGCAGAATCTGCAGTGCTGTGTACTTTGTAAAAACCATGAGAAAAACAGCTGGCTGAAGAAGAAATGATAAATGTCCTTTTTTTTCAAGCCTTCTCTCGGCCTGGCTTGGGGGGCGGGGAGACGTGCACTCGCCTTTCCTTTTTGCTTTTTCCTGCTCTTGCCAAGTCCTCTGCCGGCTCTCTCTCCTATTACCTTTTATTACGCTTGCACTCATGCCTTTGCCTTTCACCACTTCAAAACTGCGCCTACTTCAATATTACCTTCATATGCTCTCTTTGCTTTTCGCCTTCCTCACTACACTAAGTACCATTTTTTAACGCTGTGTACTCACTCTTGCTAAGTACATGTGAACAGATCTTGAAGAAAAAAAAGAAAACAAAACATACTTTTCTTTTCTCTTTAATTCAAACCACTTTACAGAAAGTACAATTGTTTACAATGAACAAAGAAGTAGGTAGGTTTCCAATGCTTAATTAGTGTGTAAGAATATTGCAGAATCTGCTGTGCTGTGTACTTTGTAAAAACCATGAGAAGGGCTGGCTGGCTGGCTGGCTGGAGAAGAAATGATAAATGTCCTTTTTTTTAAGCATTCTCTCGGCCGGCCGTTTGGCGTATGATGTGTGGCAGAGCACTCTGGTACAGAGCGCCGCCAGTTCGAACCCCCACGATCTCGCTGCCACGGCCCTAGCTTGGGGGGCGGGGATGCGCATTTGCGTTTCCCCTTTTGCCTTTTCCTGCTCCAGCCAAGTCCTCCGCCTGCTCGACATCTCTCCTATTACCTTTTATTACGCTTGCACTCATGCCTTTGCCTTTCACCACTTCAAAACTGCGCCTACTTCAATATTACCTTCATATGCTCTCTTTGCTTTTCGCCTTCCTCACTACACTAAGTACCATTTTTTAACGCTGTGTACTCACTCTTGCTAAGTACATGTGAACAGATCTTGAAGAAAAAAAAGAAAACAAAACATACTTTTCTTTTCTCTTTAATTCAAACCACTTTACAGAAAGTACAATTGTTTACAATGAACAAAGAAGTAGGTAGGTTTCCAATGCTTAATTAGTGTGTAAGAATATTGCAGAATCTGCTGTGCTGTGTACTTTGTAAAAACCATGAGAAGGGCTGGCTGGCTGGCTGGCTGGAGAAGAAATGATAAATGTCCTTTTTTTTAAGCGTTCTCTCGGCCGGCCGTTTGGCGTATGATGTGTGGCAGAGCACTCTGGTACAGAGCGCCGCCAGTTCGAACCCCCACGATCTCGCTGCCACAGCCCTAGCTTGGGGGGCCGGGATGCGCATTTGCGTTTCCCCTTTTGCCTTTTCCTGCTCCAGCCAAGTCCTCCGCCTGCTCGACATCTCTCCTATTACCTTTTATTACGCTTGCACTCATGCCTTTGCCTTTCACCACTTCAAAACTGCGCCTACTTCAATATTACCTTCATATGCTCTCTTTGCTTTTCGCCTTCCTCACTACACTAAGTACCATTTTTTAACGCTGTGTACTCACTCTTGCTAAGTACATGTGAACAGATCTTGAAGAAAAAAAAGAAAACAAAACATACTTTTCTTTTCTCTTTAATTCAAACCACTTTACAGAAAGTACAATTGTTTACAATGAACAAAGAAGTAGGTAGGTTTCCAATGCTTAATTAGTGTGTAAGAATATTGCAGAATCTGCTGTGCTGTGTACTTTGTAAAAACCATGAGAAGGGCTGGCTGGCTGGCTGGCTGGAGAAGAAATGATAAATGTCCTTTTTTTTAAGCGTTCTCTCGGCCGGCCGTTTGGCGTATGATGTGTGGCAGAGCACTCTGGTACAGAGCGCCGCCAGTTCGAACCCCCACGATCTCGCTGCCACGGCCCTAGCTTGGGGGGCGGGGATGCACATTCGCGTTTCCCCTTTTGCCTTTTCCTGCTCCAGCCAAGTCCTCCGCCTGCTCGACATCTCTCCTATTACCTTTTATTACGCTTGCACTCATGCCTTTGCCTTTCACCACTTCAAAACTGCGCCTACTTCAATATTACCTTCATATGCTCTCTTTGCTTTTCGCCTTCCTCACTACACTAAGTACCATTTTTTAACGCTGTGTACTCACTCTTGCTAAGTACATGTGAACAGATCTTGAAGAAAAAAAAGAAAACAAAACATACTTTTCTTTTCTCTTTAATTCAAACCACTTTACAGAAAGTACAATTGTTTACAATGAACAAAGAAGTAGGTAGGTTTCCAATGCTTAATTAGTGTGTAAGAATATTGCAGAATCTGCAGTGCTGTGTACTTTGTAAAAACCATGAGAAAAACAGCTGGCTGAAGAAGAAATGATAAATGTCCTTTTTTTTCAAGCCTTCTCTCGGCCTGGCTTGGGGGGCGGGGAGACGTGCACTCGCCTTTCCTTTTTGCTTTTTCCTGCTCTTGCCAAGTCCTCTGCCGGCTCTCTCTCCTATTACCTTTTATTACGCTTGCACTCATGCCTTTGCCTTTCACCACTTCAAAACTGCGCCTACTTCAATATTACCTTCATATGCTCTCTTTGCTTTTCGCCTTCCTCACTACACTAAGTACCATTTTTTAACGCTGTGTACTCACTCTTGCTAAGTACATGTGAACAGATCTTGAAGAAAAAAAAGAAAACAAAACATACTTTTCTTTTCTCTTTAATTCAAACCACTTTACAGAAAGTACAATTGTTTACAATGAACAAAGAAGTAGGTAGGTTTCCAATGCTTAATTAGTGTGTAAGAATATTGCAGAATCTGCTGTGCTGTGTACTTTGTAAAAACCATGAGAAGGGCTGGCTGGCTGGCTGGCTGGAGAAGAAATGATAAATGTCCTTTTTTTTAAGCATTCTCTCGGCCGGCCGTTTGGCGTATGATGTGTGGCAGAGCACTCTGGTACAGAGCGCCGCCAGTTCGAACCCCCACGATCTCGCTGCCACGGCCCTAGCTTGGGGGGCGGGGATGCGCATTTGCGTTTCCCCTTTTGCCTTTTCCTGCTCCAGCCAAGTCCTCCGCCTGCTCGACATCTCTCCTATTACCTTTTATTACGCTTGCACTCATGCCTTTGCCTTTCACCACTTCAAAACTGCGCCTACTTCAATATTACCTTCATATGCTCTCTTTGCTTTTCGCCTTCCTCACTACACTAAGTACCATTTTTTAACGCTGTGTACTCACTCTTGCTAAGTACATGTGAACAGATCTTGAAGAAAAAAAACAAAACAAAACATACTTTTCTTTTCTCTTTAATTCAAACCACTTTACAGAAAGTACAATTGTTTACAATGAACAAAGAAGTAGGTAGGTTTCCAATGCTTAATTAGTGTGTAAGAATATTGCAGAATCTGCAGTGCTGTGTACTTTGTAAAAACCATGAGAAAAACAGCTGGCTGAAGAAGAAATGATAAATGTCCTTTTTTTTCAAGCCTTCTCTCGGCCTGGCTTGGGGGGCGGGGAGACGTGCACTCGCCTTTCCTTTTTGCTTTTTCCTGCTCTTGCCAAGTCCTCTGCCGGCTCTCTCTCCTATTACCTTTTATTACGCTTGCACTCATGCCTTTGCCTTTCACCACTTCAAAACTGCGCCTACTTCAATATTACCTTCATATGCTCTCTTTGCTTTTCGCCTTCCTCACTACACTAAGTACCATTTTTTAACGCTGTGTACTCACTCTTGCTAAGTACATGTGAACAGATCTTGAAGAAAAAAAACAAAACAAAACATACTTTTCTTTTCTCTTTAATTCAAACCACTTTACAGAAAGTACAATTGTTTACAATGAACAAAGAAGTAGGTAGGTTTCCAATGCTTAATTAGTGTGTAAGAATATTGCAGAATCTGCAGTGCTGTGTACTTTGTAAAAACCATGAGAAAAACAGCTGGCTGAAGAAGAAATGATAAATGTCCTTTTTTTTCAAGCCTTCTCTCGGCCTGGCTTGGGGGGCGGGGAGACGTGCACTCGCCTTTCCTTTTTGCTTTTTCCTGCTCTTGCCAAGTCCTCTGCCGGCTCTCTCTCCTATTACCTTTTATTACGCTTGCACTCATGCCTTTGCCTTTCACCACTTCAAAACTGCGCCTACTTCAATATTACCTTCATATGCTCTCTTTGCTTTTCGCCTTCCTCACTACACTAAGTACCATTTTTTAACGCTGTGTACTCACTCTTGCTAAGTACATGTGAACAGATCTTGAAGAAAAAAAAGAAAACAAAACATACTTTTCTTTTCTCTTTAATTCAAACCACTTTACAGAAAGTACAATTGTTTACAATGAACAAAGAAGTAGGTAGGTTTCCAATGCTTAATTAGTGTGTAAGAATATTGCAGAATCTGCTGTGCTGTGTACTTTGTAAAAACCATGAGAAGGGCTGGCTGGCTGGCTGGCTGGAGAAGAAATGATAAATGTCCTTTTTTTTAAGCATTCTCTCGGCCGGCCGTTTGGCGTATGATGTGTGGCAGAGCACTCTGGTACAGAGCGCCGCCAGTTCGAACCCCCACGATCTCGCTGCCACGGCCCTAGCTTGGGGGGCGGGGATGCGCATTTGCGTTTCCCCTTTTGCCTTTTCCTGCTCCAGCCAAGTCCTCCGCCTGCTCGACATCTCTCCTATTACCTTTTATTACGCTTGCACTCATGCCTTTGCCTTTCACCACTTCAAAACTGCGCCTACTTCAATATTACCTTCATATGCTCTCTTTGCTTTTCGCCTTCCTCACTACACTAAGTACCATTTTTTAACGCTGTGTACTCACTCTTGCTAAGTACATGTGAACAGATCTTGAAGAAAAAAAACAAAACAAAACATACTTTTCTTTTCTCTTTAATTCAAACCACTTTACAGAAAGTACAATTGTTTACAATGAACAAAGAAGTAGGTAGGTTTCCAATGCTTAATTAGTGTGTAAGAATATTGCAGAATCTGCTGTGCTGTGTACTTTGTAAAAACCATGAGAAGGGCTGGCTGGCTGGCTGGCTGGAGAAGAAATGATAAATGTCCTTTTTTTTAAGCGTTCTCTCGGCCGGCCGTTTGGCGTATGATGTGTGGCAGAGCACTCTGGTACAGAGCGCCGCCAGTTCGAACCCCCACGATCTCGCTGCCACGGCCCTAGCTTGGGGGGCGGGGATGCGCATTCGCGTTTCCCCTTTTGCCTGCTCCAGCCAAGTCCTCCGCCTGCTCGACATCTCTCCTATTACCCTTTATTACGCTTGCACTCATGCCTTTGCCTTTCACCACTTCAAAACTGCGCCTACTTCAATATTACCTTCATATGCTCTCTTTGCTTTTCGCCTTCCTCACTACACTAAGTACCATTTTTTAACGCTGTGTACTCACTCTTGCTAAGTACATGTGAACAGATCTTGAAGAAAAAAAAGAAAACAAAACATACTTTTCTTTTCTCTTTAATTCAAACCACTTTACAGAAAGTACAATTGTTTACAATGAACAAAGAAGTAGGTAGGTTTCCAATGCTTAATTAGTGTGTAAGAATATTGCAGAATCTGCAGTGCTGTGTACTTTGTAAAAACCATGAGAAAAACAGCTGGCTGAAGAAGAAATGATAAATGTCCTTTTTTTTCAAGCCTTCTCTCGGCCTGGCTTGGGGGGCGGGGAGACGTGCACTCGCCTTTCCTTTTTGCTTTTTCCTGCTCTTGCCAAGTCCTCTGCCGGCTCTCTCTCCTATTACCTTTTATTACGCTTGCACTCATGCCTTTGCCTTTCACCACTTCAAAACTGCGCCTACTTCAATATTACCTTCATATGCTCTCTTTGCTTTTCGCCTTCCTCACTACACTAAGTACCATTTTTTAACGCTGTGTACTCACTCTTGCTAAGTACATGTGAACAGATCTTGAAGAAAAAAAAGAAAACAAAACATACTTTTCTTTTCTCTTTAATTCAAACCACTTTACAGAAAGTACAATTGTTTACAATGAACAAAGAAGTAGGTAGGTTTCCAATGCTTAATTAGTGTGTAAGAATATTGCAGAATCTGCAGTGCTGTGTACTTTGTAAAAACCATGAGAAAAACAGCTGGCTGAAGAAGAAATGATAAATGTCCTTTTTTTTCAAGCCTTCTCTCGGCCTGGCTTGGGGGGCGGGGAGACGTGCACTCGCCTTTCCTTTTTGCTTTTTCCTGCTCTTGCCAAGTCCTCTGCCGGCTCTCTCTCCTATTACCTTTTATTACGCTTGCACTCATGCCTTTGCCTTTCACCACTTCAAAACTGCGCCTACTTCAATATTACCTTCATATGCTCTCTTTGCTTTTCGCCTTCCTCACTACACTAAGTACCATTTTTTAACGCTGTGTACTCACTCTTGCTAAGTACATGTGAACAGATCTTGAAGAAAAAAAAGAAAACAAAACATACTTTTCTTTTCTCTTTAATTCAAACCACTTTACAGAAAGTACAATTGTTTACAATGAACAAAGAAGTAGGTAGGTTTCCAATGCTTAATTAGTGTGTAAGAATATTGCAGAATCTGCTGTGCTGTGTACTTTGTAAAAACCATGAGAAGGGCTGGCTGGCTGGCTGGCTGGAGAAGAAATGATAAATGTCCTTTTTTTTAAGCATTCTCTTGGCCGGCCGTTTGGCGTATGATGTGTGGCAGAGCACTCTGGTACAGAGCGCCGCCAGTTCGAACCCCCACGATCTCGCTGCCACAGCCCTAGCTTGGGGGGCGGGGATGCGCATTTGCGTTTCCCCTTTTGCCTTTTCCTGCTCCAGCCAAGTCCTCCGCCTGCTCGACATCTCTCCTATTACCTTTTATTACGCTTGCACTCATGCCTTTGCCTTTCACCACTTCAAAACTGCGCCTACTTCAATATTACCTTCATATGCTCTCTTTGCTTTTCGCCTTCCTCACTACACTAAGTACCATTTTTTAACGCTGTGTACTCACTCTTGCTAAGTACATGTGAACAGATCTTGAAGAAAAAAAAGAAAACAAAACATACTTTTCTTTTCTCTTTAATTCAAACCACTTTACAGAAAGTACAATTGTTTACAATGAACAAAGAAGTAGGTAGGTTTCCAATGCTTAATTAGTGTGTAAGAATATTGCAGAATCTGCTGTGCTGTGTACTTTGTAAAAACCATGAGAAGGGCTGGCTGGCTGGCTGGCTGGAGAAGAAATGATAAATGTCCTTTTTTTTAAGCGTTCTCTCGGCCGGCCGTTTGGCGTATGATGTGTGGCAGAGCACTCTGGTATAGAGCGCCGCCAGTTCGAACCCCCACGATCTCGCTGCCACGGCCCTAGCTTGGGGGGCGGGGATGCGCATTTGCGTTTCCCCTTTTGCCTTTTCCTGCTCCAGCCAAGTCCTCCGCCTGCTCGACATCTCTCCTATTACCTTTTATTACGCTTGCACTCATGCCTTTGCCTTTCACCACTTCAAAACTGCGCCTACTTCAATATTACCTTCATATGCTCTCTTTGCTTTTCGCCTTCCTCACTACACTAAGTACCATTTTTTAACGCTGTGTACTCACTCTTGCTAAGTACATGTGAACAGATCTTGAAGAAAAAAAAGAAAACAAAACATACTTTTCTTTTCTCTTTAATTCAAACCACTTTACAGAAAGTACAATTGTTTACAATGAACAAAGAAGTAGGTAGGTTTCCAATGCTTAATTAGTGTGTAAGAATATTGCAGAATCTGCTGTGCTGTGTACTTTGTAAAAACCATGAGAAGGGCTGGCTGGCTGGCTGGCTGGAGAAGAAATGATAAATGTCCTTTTTTTTAAGCATTCTCTCGGCCGGCCGTTTGGCGTATGATGTGTGGCAGAGCACTCTGGTACAGAGCGCCGCCAGTTCGAACCCCCACGATCTCGCTGCCACGGCCCTAGCTTGGGGGGCGGGGATGCGCATTTGCGTTTCCCCTTTTGCCTTTTCCTGCTCCAGCCAAGTCCTCCGCCTGCTCGACATCTCTCCTATTACCTTTTATTACGCTTGCACTCATGCCTTTGCCTTTCACCACTTCAAAACTGCGCCTACTTCAATATTACCTTCATATGCTCTCTTTGCTTTTCGCCTTCCTCACTACACTAAGTACCATTTTTTAACGCTGTGTACTCACTCTTGCTAAGTACATGTGAACAGATCTTGAAGAAAAAAAAGAAAACAAAACATACTTTTCTTTTCTCTTTAATTCAAACCACTTTACAGAAAGTACAATTGTTTACAATGAACAAAGAAGTAGGTAGGTTTCCAATGCTTAATTAGTGTGTAAGAATATTGCAGAATCTGCTGTGCTGTGTACTTTGTAAAAACCATGAGAAGGGCTGGCTGGCTGGCTGGCTGGAGAAGAAATGATAAATGTCCTTTTTTTTAAGCGTTCTCTCGGCCGGCCGTTTGGCGTATGATGTGTGGCAGAGCACTCTGGTACAGAGCGCCGCCAGTTCGAACCCCCACGATCTCGCTGCCACAGCCCTAGCTTGGGGGGCGGGGATGCGCATTTGCGTTTCCCCTTTTGCCTTTTCCTGCTCCAGCCAAGTCCTCCGCCTGCTCGACATCTCTCCTATTACCTTTTATTACGCTTGCACTCATGCCTTTGCCTTTCACCACTTCAAAACTGCGCCTACTTCAATATTACCTTCATATGCTCTCTTTGCTTTTCGCCTTCCTCACTACACTAAGTACCATTTTTTAACGCTGTGTACTCACTCTTGCTAAGTACATGTGAACAGATCTTGAAGAAAAAAAAGAAAACAAAACATACTTTTCTTTTCTCTTTAATTCAAACCACTTTACAGAAAGTACAATTGTTTACAATGAACAAAGAAGTAGGTAGGTTTCCAATGCTTAATTAGTGTGTAAGAATATTGCAGAATCTGCTGTGCTGTGTACTTTGTAAAAACCATGAGAAGGGCTGGCTGGCTGGCTGGCTGGAGAAGAAATGATAAATGTCCTTTTTTTTAAGCATTCTCTGGCCGGCCGTTTGGCGTATGATGTGTGGCAGAGCACTCTGGTACAGAGCGCCGCCAGTTCGAACCCCCACGATCTCGCTGCCACGGCCCTAGCTTGGGGGGCGGGGATGCGCATTCGCGTTTCCCCTTTTGCCTTTTCCTGCTCCAGCCAAGTCCTCCGCCTGCTCGACATCTCTCCTATTACCTTTTATTACGCTTGCACTCATGCCTTTGCCTTTCACCACTTCAAAACTGCGCCTACTTCAATATTACCTTCATATGCTCTCTTTGCTTTTCGCCTTCCTCACTACACTAAGTACCATTTTTTAACGCTGTGTACTCACTCTTGCTAAGTACATGTGAACAGATCTTGAAGAAAAAAAACAAAACAAAACATACTTTTCTTTTCTCTTTAATTCAAACCACTTTACAGAAAGTACAATTGTTTACAATGAACAAAGAAGTAGGTAGGTTTCCAATGCTTAATTAGTGTGTAAGAATATTGCAGAATCTGCAGTGCTGTGTACTTTGTAAAAACCATGAGAAAAACAGCTGGCTGAAGAAGAAATGATAAATGTCCTTTTTTTTCAAGCCTTCTCTCGGCCTGGCTTGGGGGGCGGGGAGACGTGCACTCGCCTTTCCTTTTTGCTTTTTCCTGCTCTTGCCAAGTCCTCTGCCGGCTCTCTCTCCTATTACCTTTTATTACGCTTGCACTCATGCCTTTGCCTTTCACCACTTCAAAACTGCGCCTACTTCAATATTACCTTCATATGCTCTCTTTGCTTTTCGCCTTCCTCACTACACTAAGTACCATTTTTTAACGCTGTGTACTCACTCTTGCTAAGTACATGTGAACAGATCTTGAAGAAAAAAAAGAAAACAAAACATACTTTTCTTTTCTCTTTAATTCAAACCACTTTACAGAAAGTACAATTGTTTACAATGAACAAAGAAGTAGGTAGGTTTCCAATGCTTAATTAGTGTGTAAGAATATTGCAGAATCTGCTGTGCTGTGTACTTTGTAAAAACCATGAGAAGGGCTGGCTGGCTGGCTGGCTGGAGAAGAAATGATAAATGTCCTTTTTTTTAAGCATTCTCTCGGCCGGCCGTTTGGCGTATGATGTGTGGCAGAGCACTCTGGTACAGAGCGCCGCCAGTTCGAACCCCCACGATCTCGCTGCCACGGCCCTAGCTTGGGGGGCGGGGATGCGCATTTGCGTTTCCCCTTTTGCCTTTTCCTGCTCCAGCCAAGTCCTCCGCCTGCTCGACATCTCTCCTATTACCTTTTATTACGCTTGCACTCATGCCTTTGCCTTTCACCACTTCAAAACTGCGCCTACTTCAATATTACCTTCATATGCTCTCTTTGCTTTTCGCCTTCCTCACTACACTAAGTACCATTTTTTAACGCTGTGTACTCACTCTTGCTAAGTACATGTGAACAGATCTTGAAGAAAAAAAAGAAAACAAAACATACTTTTCTTTTCTCTTTAATTCAAACCACTTTACAGAAAGTACAATTGTTTACAATGAACAAAGAAGTAGGTAGGTTTCCAATGCTTAATTAGTGTGTAAGAATATTGCAGAATCTGCTGTGCTGTGTACTTTGTAAAAACCATGAGAAGGGCTGGCTGGCTGGCTGGCTGGAGAAGAAATGATAAATGTCCTTTTTTTTAAGCGTTCTCTCGGCCGGCCGTTTGGCGTATGATGTGTGGCAGAGCACTCTGGTACAGAGCGCCGCCAGTTCGAACCCCCACGATCTCGCTGCCACAGCCCTAGCTTGGGGGGCCGGGATGCGCATTTGCGTTTCCCCTTTTGCCTTTTCCTGCTCCAGCCAAGTCCTCCGCCTGCTCGACATCTCTCCTATTACCTTTTATTACGCTTGCACTCATGCCTTTGCCTTTCACCACTTCAAAACTGCGCCTACTTCAATATTACCTTCATATGCTCTCTTTGCTTTTCGCCTTCCTCACTACACTAAGTACCATTTTTTAACGCTGTGTACTCACTCTTGCTAAGTACATGTGAACAGATCTTGAAGAAAAAAAAGAAAACAAAACATACTTTTCTTTTCTCTTTAATTCAAACCACTTTACAGAAAGTACAATTGTTTACAATGAACAAAGAAGTAGGTAGGTTTCCAATGCTTAATTAGTGTGTAAGAATATTGCAGAATCTGCTGTGCTGTGTACTTTGTAAAAACCATGAGAAGGGCTGGCTGGCTGGCTGGCTGGAGAAGAAATGATAAATGTCCTTTTTTTTAAGCGTTCTCTCGGCCGGCCGTTTGGCGTATGATGTGTGGCAGAGCACTCTGGTACAGAGCGCCGCCAGTTCGAACCCCCACGATCTCGCTGCCACGGCCCTAGCTTGGGGGGCGGGGATGCGCATTCGCGTTTCCCCTTTTGCCTTTTCCTGCTCCAGCCAAGTCCTCCGCCTGCTCGACATCTCTCCTATTACCTTTTATTACGCTTGCACTCATGCCTTTGCCTTTCACCACTTCAAAACTGCGCCTACTTCAATATTACCTTCATATGCTCTCTTTGCTTTTCGCCTTCCTCACTACACTAAGTACCATTTTTTAACGCTGTGTACTCACTCTTGCTAAGTACATGTGAACAGATCTTGAAGAAAAAAAACAAAACAAAACATACTTTTCTTTTCTCTTTAATTCAAACCACTTTACAGAAAGTACAATTGTTTACAATGAACAAAGAAGTAGGTAGGTTTCCAATGCTTAATTAGTGTGTAAGAATATTGCAGAATCTGCAGTGCTGTGTACTTTGTAAAAACCATGAGAAAAACAGCTGGCTGAAGAAGAAATGATAAATGTCCTTTTTTTTCAAGCCTTCTCTCGGCCTGGCTTGGGGGGCGGGGAGACGTGCACTCGCCTTTCCTTTTTGCTTTTTCCTGCTCTTGCCAAGTCCTCTGCCGGCTCTCTCTCCTATTACCTTTTATTACGCTTGCACTCATGCCTTTGCCTTTCACCACTTCAAAACTGCGCCTACTTCAATATTACCTTCATATGCTCTCTTTGCTTTTCGCCTTCCTCACTACACTAAGTACCATTTTTTAACGCTGTGTACTCACTCTTGCTAAGTACATGTGAACAGATCTTGAAGAAAAAAAAGAAAACAAAACATACTTTTCTTTTCTCTTTAATTCAAACCACTTTACAGAAAGTACAATTGTTTACAATGAACAAAGAAGTAGGTAGGTTTCCAATGCTTAATTAGTGTGTAAGAATATTGCAGAATCTGCAGTGCTGTGTACTTTGTAAAAACCATGAGAAAAACAGCTGGCTGAAGAAGAAATGATAAATGTCCTTTTTTTTCAAGCCTTCTCTCGGCCTGGCTTGGGGGGCGGGGAGACGTGCACTCGCCTTTCCTTTTTGCTTTTTCCTGCTCTTGCCAAGTCCTCTGCCGGCTCTCTCTCCTATTACCTTTTATTACGCTTGCACTCATGCCTTTGCCTTTCACCACTTCAAAACTGCGCCTACTTCAATATTACCTTCATATGCTCTCTTTGCTTTTCGCCTTCCTCACTACACTAAGTACCATTTTTTAACGCTGTGTACTCACTCTTGCTAAGTACATGTGAACAGATCTTGAAGAAAAAAAAGAAAACAAAACATACTTTTCTTTTCTCTTTAATTCAAACCACTTTACAGAAAGTACAATTGTTTACAATGAACAAAGAAGTAGGTAGGTTTCCAATGCTTAATTAGTGTGTAAGAATATTGCAGAATCTGCTGTGCTGTGTACTTTGTAAAAACCATGAGAAGGGCTGGCTGGCTGGCTGGCTGGAGAAGAAATGATAAATGTCCTTTTTTTTAAGCATTCTCTCGGCCGGCCGTTTGGCGTATGATGTGTGGCAGAGCACTCTGGTACAGAGCGCCGCCAGTTCGAACCCCCACGATCTCGCTGCCACGGCCCTAGCTTGGGGGGCGGGGATGCGCATTTGCGTTTCCCCTTTTGCCTTTTCCTGCTCCAGCCAAGTCCTCCGCCTGCTCGACATCTCTCCTATTACCTTTTATTACGCTTGCACTCATGCCTTTGCCTTTCACCACTTCAAAACTGCGCCTACTTCAATATTACCTTCATATGCTCTCTTTGCTTTTCGCCTTCCTCACTACACTAAGTACCATTTTTTAACGCTGTGTACTCACTCTTGCTAAGTACATGTGAACAGATCTTGAAGAAAAAAAACAAAACAAAACATACTTTTCTTTTCTCTTTAATTCAAACCACTTTACAGAAAGTACAATTGTTTACAATGAACAAAGAAGTAGGTAGGTTTCCAATGCTTAATTAGTGTGTAAGAATATTGCAGAATCTGCAGTGCTGTGTACTTTGTAAAAACCATGAGAAAAACAGCTGGCTGAAGAAGAAATGATAAATGTCCTTTTTTTTCAAGCCTTCTCTCGGCCTGGCTTGGGGGGCGGGGAGACGTGCACTCGCCTTTCCTTTTTGCTTTTTCCTGCTCTTGCCAAGTCCTCTGCCGGCTCTCTCTCCTATTACCTTTTATTACGCTTGCACTCATGCCTTTGCCTTTCACCACTTCAAAACTGCGCCTACTTCAATATTACCTTCATATGCTCTCTTTGCTTTTCGCCTTCCTCACTACACTAAGTACCATTTTTTAACGCTGTGTACTCACTCTTGCTAAGTACATGTGAACAGATCTTGAAGAAAAAAAACAAAACAAAACATACTTTTCTTTTCTCTTTAATTCAAACCACTTTACAGAAAGTACAATTGTTTACAATGAACAAAGAAGTAGGTAGGTTTCCAATGCTTAATTAGTGTGTAAGAATATTGCAGAATCTGCAGTGCTGTGTACTTTGTAAAAACCATGAGAAAAACAGCTGGCTGAAGAAGAAATGATAAATGTCCTTTTTTTTCAAGCCTTCTCTCGGCCTGGCTTGGGGGGCGGGGAGACGTGCACTCGCCTTTCCTTTTTGCTTTTTCCTGCTCTTGCCAAGTCCTCTGCCGGCTCTCTCTCCTATTACCTTTTATTACGCTTGCACTCATGCCTTTGCCTTTCACCACTTCAAAACTGCGCCTACTTCAATATTACCTTCATATGCTCTCTTTGCTTTTCGCCTTCCTCACTACACTAAGTACCATTTTTTAACGCTGTGTACTCACTCTTGCTAAGTACATGTGAACAGATCTTGAAGAAAAAAAAGAAAACAAAACATACTTTTCTTTTCTCTTTAATTCAAACCACTTTACAGAAAGTACAATTGTTTACAATGAACAAAGAAGTAGGTAGGTTTCCAATGCTTAATTAGTGTGTAAGAATATTGCAGAATCTGCTGTGCTGTGTACTTTGTAAAAACCATGAGAAGGGCTGGCTGGCTGGCTGGCTGGAGAAGAAATGATAAATGTCCTTTTTTTTAAGCATTCTCTCGGCCGGCCGTTTGGCGTATGATGTGTGGCAGAGCACTCTGGTACAGAGCGCCGCCAGTTCGAACCCCCACGATCTCGCTGCCACGGCCCTAGCTTGGGGGGCGGGGATGCGCATTTGCGTTTCCCTTTTTGCCTTTTCCTGCTCCAGCCAAGTCCTCCGCCTGCTCGACATCTCTCCTATTACCTTTTATTACGCTTGCACTCATGCCTTTGCCTTTCACCACTTCAAAACTGCGCCTACTTCAATATTACCTTCATATGCTCTCTTTGCTTTTCGCCTTCCTCACTACACTAAGTACCATTTTTTAACGCTGTGTACTCACTCTTGCTAAGTACATGTGAACAGATCTTGAAGAAAAAAAAGAAAACAAAACATACTTTTCTTTTCTCTTTAATTCAAACCACTTTACAGAAAGTACAATTGTTTACAATGAACAAAGAAGTAGGTAGGTTTCCAATGCTTAATTAGTGTGTAAGAATATTGCAGAATCTGCTGTGCTGTGTACTTTGTAAAAACCATGAGAAGGGCTGGCTGGCTGGCTGGCTGGAGAAGAAATGATAAATGTCCTTTTTTTTAAGCGTTCTCTCGGCCGGCCGTTTGGCGTATGATGTGTGGCAGAGCACTCTGGTACAGAGCGCCGCCAGTTCGAACCCCCACGATCTCGCTGCCACGGCCCTAGCTTGGGGGGCGGGGATGCGCATTCGCCTTTCCCCTTTTGCCTGCTCCAGCCAAGTCCTCCGCCTGCTCGACATCTCTCCTATTACCCTTTATTACGCTTGCACTCATGCCTTTGCCTTTCACCACTTCAAAACTGCGCCTACTTCAATATTACCTTCATATGCTCTCTTTGCTTTTCGCCTTCCTCACTACACTAAGTACCATTTTTTAACGCTGTGTACTCACTCTTGCTAAGTACATGTGAACAGATCTTGAAGAAAAAAAAGAAAACAAAACATACTTTTCTTTTCTCTTTAATTCAAACCACTTTACAGAAAGTACAATTGTTTACAATGAACAAAGAAGTAGGTAGGTTTCCAATGCTTAATTAGTGTGTAAGAATATTGCAGAATCTGCAGTGCTGTGTACTTTGTAAAAACCATGAGAAAAACAGCTGGCTGAAGAAGAAATGATAAATGTCCTTTTTTTTCAAGCCTTCTCTCGGCCTGGCTTGGGGGGCGGGGAGACGTGCACTCGCCTTTCCTTTTTGCTTTTTCCTGCTCTTGCCAAGTCCTCTGCCGGCTCTCTCTCCTATTACCTTTTATTACGCTTGCACTCATGCCTTTGCCTTTCACCACTTCAAAACTGCGCCTACTTCAATATTACCTTCATATGCTCTCTTTGCTTTTCGCCTTCCTCACTACACTAAGTACCATTTTTTAACGCTGTGTACTCACTCTTGCTAAGTACATGTGAACAGATCTTGAAGAAAAAAAAGAAAACAAAACATACTTTTCTTTTCTCTTTAATTCAAACCACTTTACAGAAAGTACAATTGTTTACAATGAACAAAGAAGTAGGTAGGTTTCCAATGCTTAATTAGTGTGTAAGAATATTGCAGAATCTGCAGTGCTGTGTACTTTGTAAAAACCATGAGAAAAACAGCTGGCTGAAGAAGAAATGATAAATGTCCTTTTTTTTCAAGCCTTCTCTCGGCCTGGCTTGGGGGGCGGGGAGACGTGCACTCGCCTTTCCTTTTTGCTTTTTCCTGCTCTTGCCAAGTCCTCTGCCGGCTCTCTCTCCTATTACCTTTTATTACGCTTGCACTCATGCCTTTGCCTTTCACCACTTCAAAACTGCGCCTACTTCAATATTACCTTCATATGCTCTCTTTGCTTTTCGCCTTCCTCACTACACTAAGTACCATTTTTTAACGCTGTGTACTCACTCTTGCTAAGTACATGTGAACAGATCTTGAAGAAAAAAAAGAAAACAAAACATACTTTTCTTTTCTCTTTAATTCAAACCACTTTACAGAAAGTACAATTGTTTACAATGAACAAAGAAGTAGGTAGGTTTCCAATGCTTAATTAGTGTGTAAGAATATTGCAGAATCTGCTGTGCTGTGTACTTTGTAAAAACCATGAGAAGGGCTGGCTGGCTGGCTGGCTGGAGAAGAAATGATAAATGTCCTTTTTTTTAAGCATTCTCTCGGCCGGCCGTTTGGCGTATGATGTGTGGCAGAGCACTCTGGTGCAGAGCGCCGCCAGTTCGAACCCCCACGATCTCGCTGCCACGGCCCTAGCTTTGGGGGCGGGGATGCGCATTCGCGTTTCCCCTTTTGCCTTTTCCTGCTCCAGCCAAGTCCTCCGCCTGCTCGACATCTCTCCTATTACCTTTTATTACGCTTGCACTCATGCCTTTGCCTTTCACCACTTCAAAACTGCGCCTACTTCAATATTACCTTCATATGCTCTCTTTGCTTTTCGCCTTCCTCACTACACTAAGTACCATTTTTTAACGCTGTGTACTCACTCTTGCTAAGTACATGTGAACAGATCTTGAAGAAAAAAAAGAAAACAAAACATACTTTTCTTTTCTCTTTAATTCAAACCACTTTACAGAAAGTACAATTGTTTACAATGAACAAAGAAGTAGGTAGGTTTCCAATGCTTAATTAGTGTGTAAGAATATTGCAGAATCTGCAGTGCTGTGTACTTTGTAAAAACCATGAGAAAAACAGCTGGCTGAAGAAGAAATGATAAATGTCCTTTTTTTTCAAGCCTTCTCTCGGCCTGGCTTGGGGGGCGGGGAGACGTGCACTCGCCTTTCCTTTTTGCTTTTTCCTGCTCTTGCCAAGTCCTCTGCCGGCTCTCTCTCCTATTACCTTTTATTACGCTTGCACTCATGCCTTTGCCTTTCACCACTTCAAAACTGCGCCTACTTCAATATTACCTTCATATGCTCTCTTTGCTTTTCGCCTTCCTCACTACACTAAGTACCATTTTTTAACGCTGTGTACTCACTCTTGCTAAGTACATGTGAACAGATCTTGAAGAAAAAAAAGAAAACAAAACATACTTTTCTTTTCTCTTTAATTCAAACCACTTTACAGAAAGTACAATTGTTTACAATGAACAAAGAAGTAGGTAGGTTTCCAATGCTTAATTAGTGTGTAAGAATATTGCAGAATCTGCTGTGCTGTGTACTTTGTAAAAACCATGAGAAGGGCTGGCTGGCTGGCTGGCTGGAGAAGAAATGATAAATGTCCTTTTTTTTAAGCGTTCTCTCGGCCGGCCGTTTGGCGTATGATGTGTGGCAGAGCACTCTGGTATAGAGCGCCGCCAGTTCGAACCCCCACGATCTCGCTGCCACGGCCCTAGCTTGGGGGGCGGGGATGCGCATTCGCGTTTCCCCTTTTGCCTTTTCCTGCTCCAGCCAAGTCCTCCGCCTGCTCGACATCTCTCCTATTACCTTTTATTACGCTTGCACTCATGCCTTTGCCTTTCACCACTTCAAAACTGCGCCTACTTCAATATTACCTTCATATGCTCTCTTTGCTTTTCGCCTTCCTCACTACACTAAGTACCATTTTTTAACGCTGTGTACTCACTCTTGCTAAGTACATGTGAACAGATCTTGAAGAAAAAAAAGAAAACAAAACATACTTTTCTTTTCTCTTTAATTCAAACCACTTTACAGAAAGTACAATTGTTTACAATGAACAAAGAAGTAGGTAGGTTTCCAATGCTTAATTAGTGTGTAAGAATATTGCAGAATCTGCTGTGCTGTGTACTTTGTAAAAACCATGAGAAGGGCTGGCTGGCTGGCTGGCTGGAGAAGAAATGATAAATGTCCTTTTTTTTAAGCGTTCTCTCGGCCGGCCGTTTGGCGTATGATGTGTGGCAGAGCACTCTGGTACAGAGCGCCGCCAGTTCGAACCCCCACGATCTCGCTGCCACAGCCCTAGCTTGGGGGGCCGGGATGCGCATTTGCGTTTCCCCTTTTGCCTTTTCCTGCTCCAGCCAAGTCCTCCGCCTGCTCGACATCTCTCCTATTACCTTTTATTACGCTTGCACTCATGCCTTTGCCTTTCACCACTTCAAAACTGCGCCTACTTCAATATTACCTTCATATGCTCTCTTTGCTTTTCGCCTTCCTCACTACACTAAGTACCATTTTTTAACGCTGTGTACTCACTCTTGCTAAGTACATGTGAACAGATCTTGAAGAAAAAAAAGAAAACAAAACATACTTTTCTTTTCTCTTTAATTCAAACCACTTTACAGAAAGTACAATTGTTTACAATGAACAAAGAAGTAGGTAGGTTTCCAATGCTTAATTAGTGTGTAAGAATATTGCAGAATCTGCTGTGCTGTGTACTTTGTAAAAACCATGAGAAGGGCTGGCTGGCTGGCTGGCTGGAGAAGAAATGATAAATGTCCTTTTTTTTAAGCGTTCTCTCGGCCGGCCGTTTGGCGTATGATGTGTGGCAGAGCACTCTGGTACAGAGCGCCGCCAGTTCGAACCCCCACGATCTCGCTGCCACGGCCCTAGCTTGGGGGGCGGGGATGCGCATTCGCGTTTCCCCTTTTGCCTTTTCCTGCTCCAGCCAAGTCCTCCGCCTGCTCGACATCTCTCCTATTACCTTTTATTACGCTTGCACTCATGCCTTTGCCTTTCACCACTTCAAAACTGCGCCTACTTCAATATTACCTTCATATGCTCTCTTTGCTTTTCGCCTTCCTCACTACACTAAGTACCATTTTTTAACGCTGTGTACTCACTCTTGCTAAGTACATGTGAACAGATCTTGAAGAAAAAAAACAAAACAAAACATACTTTTCTTTTCTCTTTAATTCAAACCACTTTACAGAAAGTACAATTGTTTACAATGAACAAAGAAGTAGGTAGGTTTCCAATGCTTAATTAGTGTGTAAGAATATTGCAGAATCTGCAGTGCTGTGTACTTTGTAAAAACCATGAGAAAAACAGCTGGCTGAAGAAGAAATGATAAATGTCCTTTTTTTTCAAGCCTTCTCTCGGCCTGGCTTGGGGGGCGGGGAGACGTGCACTCGCCTTTCCTTTTTGCTTTTTCCTGCTCTTGCCAAGTCCTCTGCCGGCTCTCTCTCCTATTACCTTTTATTACGCTTGCACTCATGCCTTTGCCTTTCACCACTTCAAAACTGCGCCTACTTCAATATTACCTTCATATGCTCTCTTTGCTTTTCGCCTTCCTCACTACACTAAGTACCATTTTTTAACGCTGTGTACTCACTCTTGCTAAGTACATGTGAACAGATCTTGAAGAAAAAAAAGAAAACAAAACATACTTTTCTTTTCTCTTTAATTCAAACCACTTTACAGAAAGTACAATTGTTTACAATGAACAAAGAAGTAGGTAGGTTTCCAATGCTTAATTAGTGTGTAAGAATATTGCAGAATCTGCAGTGCTGTGTACTTTGTAAAAACCATGAGAAAAACAGCTGGCTGAAGAAGAAATGATAAATGTCCTTTTTTTTCAAGCCTTCTCTCGGCCTGGCTTGGGGGGCGGGGAGACGTGCACTCGCCTTTCCTTTTTGCTTTTTCCTGCTCTTGCCAAGTCCTCTGCCGGCTCTCTCTCCTATTACCTTTTATTACGCTTGCACTCATGCCTTTGCCTTTCACCACTTCAAAACTGCGCCTACTTCAATATTACCTTCATATGCTCTCTTTGCTTTTCGCCTTCCTCACTACACTAAGTACCATTTTTTAACGCTGTGTACTCACTCTTGCTAAGTACATGTGAACAGATCTTGAAGAAAAAAAAGAAAACAAAACATACTTTTCTTTTCTCTTTAATTCAAACCACTTTACAGAAAGTACAATTGTTTACAATGAACAAAGAAGTAGGTAGGTTTCCAATGCTTAATTAGTGTGTAAGAATATTGCAGAATCTGCTGTGCTGTGTACTTTGTAAAAACCATGAGAAGGGCTGGCTGGCTGGCTGGCTGGAGAAGAAATGATAAATGTCCTTTTTTTTAAGCATTCTCTCGGCCGGCCGTTTGGCGTATGATGTGTGGCAGAGCACTCTGGTACAGAGCGCCGCCAGTTCGAACCCCCACGATCTCGCTGCCACGGCCCTAGCTTGGGGGGCGGGGATGCGCATTTGCGTTTCCCCTTTTGCCTTTTCCTGCTCCAGCCAAGTCCTCCGCCTGCTCGACATCTCTCCTATTACCTTTTATTACGCTTGCACTCATGCCTTTGCCTTTCACCACTTCAAAACTGCGCCTACTTCAATATTACCTTCATATGCTCTCTTTGCTTTTCGCCTTCCTCACTACACTAAGTACCATTTTTTAACGCTGTGTACTCACTCTTGCTAAGTACATGTGAACAGATCTTGAAGAAAAAAAACAAAACAAAACATACTTTTCTTTTCTCTTTAATTCAAACCACTTTACAGAAAGTACAATTGTTTACAATGAACAAAGAAGTAGGTAGGTTTCCAATGCTTAATTAGTGTGTAAGAATATTGCAGAATCTGCAGTGCTGTGTACTTTGTAAAAACCATGAGAAAAACAGCTGGCTGAAGAAGAAATGATAAATGTCCTTTTTTTTCAAGCCTTCTCTCGGCCTGGCTTGGGGGGCGGGGAGACGTGCACTCGCCTTTCCTTTTTGCTTTTTCCTGCTCTTGCCAAGTCCTCTGCCGGCTCTCTCTCCTATTACCTTTTATTACGCTTGCACTCATGCCTTTGCCTTTCACCACTTCAAAACTGCGCCTACTTCAATATTACCTTCATATGCTCTCTTTGCTTTTCGCCTTCCTCACTACACTAAGTACCATTTTTTAACGCTGTGTACTCACTCTTGCTAAGTACATGTGAACAGATCTTGAAGAAAAAAAACAAAACAAAACATACTTTTCTTTTCTCTTTAATTCAAACCACTTTACAGAAAGTACAATTGTTTACAATGAACAAAGAAGTAGGTAGGTTTCCAATGCTTAATTAGTGTGTAAGAATATTGCAGAATCTGCAGTGCTGTGTACTTTGTAAAAACCATGAGAAAAACAGCTGGCTGAAGAAGAAATGATAAATGTCCTTTTTTTTCAAGCCTTCTCTCGGCCTGGCTTGGGGGGCGGGGAGACGTGCACTCGCCTTTCCTTTTTGCTTTTTCCTGCTCTTGCCAAGTCCTCTGCCGGCTCTCTCTCCTATTACCTTTTATTACGCTTGCACTCATGCCTTTGCCTTTCACCACTTCAAAACTGCGCCTACTTCAATATTACCTTCATATGCTCTCTTTGCTTTTCGCCTTCCTCACTACACTAAGTACCATTTTTTAACGCTGTGTACTCACTCTTGCTAAGTACATGTGAACAGATCTTGAAGAAAAAAAAGAAAACAAAACATACTTTTCTTTTCTCTTTAATTCAAACCACTTTACAGAAAGTACAATTGTTTACAATGAACAAAGAAGTAGGTAGGTTTCCAATGCTTAATTAGTGTGTAAGAATATTGCAGAATCTGCTGTGCTGTGTACTTTGTAAAAACCATGAGAAGGGCTGGCTGGCTGGCTGGCTGGAGAAGAAATGATAAATGTCCTTTTTTTTAAGCATTCTCTCGGCCGGCCGTTTGGCGTATGATGTGTGGCAGAGCACTCTGGTACAGAGCGCCGCCAGTTCGAACCCCCACGATCTCGCTGCCACGGCCCTAGCTTGGGGGGCGGGGATGCGCATTTGCGTTTCCCTTTTTGCCTTTTCCTGCTCCAGCCAAGTCCTCCGCCTGCTCGACATCTCTCCTATTACCTTTTATTACGCTTGCACTCATGCCTTTGCCTTTCACCACTTCAAAACTGCGCCTACTTCAATATTACCTTCATATGCTCTCTTTGCTTTTCGCCTTCCTCACTACACTAAGTACCATTTTTTAACGCTGTGTACTCACTCTTGCTAAGTACATGTGAACAGATCTTGAAGAAAAAAAAGAAAACAAAACATACTTTTCTTTTCTCTTTAATTCAAACCACTTTACAGAAAGTACAATTGTTTACAATGAACAAAGAAGTAGGTAGGTTTCCAATGCTTAATTAGTGTGTAAGAATATTGCAGAATCTGCTGTGCTGTGTACTTTGTAAAAACCATGAGAAGGGCTGGCTGGCTGGCTGGCTGGAGAAGAAATGATAAATGTCCTTTTTTTTAAGCGTTCTCTCGGCCGGCCGTTTGGCGTATGATGTGTGGCAGAGCACTCTGGTACAGAGCGCCGCCAGTTCGAACCCCCACGATCTCGCTGCCACGGCCCTAGCTTGGGGGGCGGGGATGCGCATTCGCCTTTCCCCTTTTGCCTGCTCCAGCCAAGTCCTCCGCCTGCTCGACATCTCTCCTATTACCCTTTATTACGCTTGCACTCATGCCTTTGCCTTTCACCACTTCAAAACTGCGCCTACTTCAATATTACCTTCATATGCTCTCTTTGCTTTTCGCCTTCCTCACTACACTAAGTACCATTTTTTAACGCTGTGTACTCACTCTTGCTAAGTACATGTGAACAGATCTTGAAGAAAAAAAAGAAAACAAAACATACTTTTCTTTTCTCTTTAATTCAAACCACTTTACAGAAAGTACAATTGTTTACAATGAACAAAGAAGTAGGTAGGTTTCCAATGCTTAATTAGTGTGTAAGAATATTGCAGAATCTGCAGTGCTGTGTACTTTGTAAAAACCATGAGAAAAACAGCTGGCTGAAGAAGAAATGATAAATGTCCTTTTTTTTCAAGCCTTCTCTCGGCCTGGCTTGGGGGGCGGGGAGACGTGCACTCGCCTTTCCTTTTTGCTTTTTCCTGCTCTTGCCAAGTCCTCTGCCGGCTCTCTCTCCTATTACCTTTTATTACGCTTGCACTCATGCCTTTGCCTTTCACCACTTCAAAACTGCGCCTACTTCAATATTACCTTCATATGCTCTCTTTGCTTTTCGCCTTCCTCACTACACTAAGTACCATTTTTTAACGCTGTGTACTCACTCTTGCTAAGTACATGTGAACAGATCTTGAAGAAAAAAAAGAAAACAAAACATACTTTTCTTTTCTCTTTAATTCAAACCACTTTACAGAAAGTACAATTGTTTACAATGAACAAAGAAGTAGGTAGGTTTCCAATGCTTAATTAGTGTGTAAGAATATTGCAGAATCTGCAGTGCTGTGTACTTTGTAAAAACCATGAGAAAAACAGCTGGCTGAAGAAGAAATGATAAATGTCCTTTTTTTTCAAGCCTTCTCTCGGCCTGGCTTGGGGGGCGGGGAGACGTGCACTCGCCTTTCCTTTTTGCTTTTTCCTGCTCTTGCCAAGTCCTCTGCCGGCTCTCTCTCCTATTACCTTTTATTACGCTTGCACTCATGCCTTTGCCTTTCACCACTTCAAAACTGCGCCTACTTCAATATTACCTTCATATGCTCTCTTTGCTTTTCGCCTTCCTCACTACACTAAGTACCATTTTTTAACGCTGTGTACTCACTCTTGCTAAGTACATGTGAACAGATCTTGAAGAAAAAAAAGAAAACAAAACATACTTTTCTTTTCTCTTTAATTCAAACCACTTTACAGAAAGTACAATTGTTTACAATGAACAAAGAAGTAGGTAGGTTTCCAATGCTTAATTAGTGTGTAAGAATATTGCAGAATCTGCTGTGCTGTGTACTTTGTAAAAACCATGAGAAGGGCTGGCTGGCTGGCTGGCTGGAGAAGAAATGATAAATGTCCTTTTTTTTAAGCATTCTCTCGGCCGGCCGTTTGGCGTATGATGTGTGGCAGAGCACTCTGGTGCAGAGCGCCGCCAGTTCGAACCCCCACGATCTCGCTGCCACGGCCCTAGCTTTGGGGGCGGGGATGCGCATTCGCGTTTCCCCTTTTGCCTTTTCCTGCTCCAGCCAAGTCCTCCGCCTGCTCGACATCTCTCCTATTACCTTTTATTACGCTTGCACTCATGCCTTTGCCTTTCACCACTTCAAAACTGCGCCTACTTCAATATTACCTTCATATGCTCTCTTTGCTTTTCGCCTTCCTCACTACACTAAGTACCATTTTTTAACGCTGTGTACTCACTCTTGCTAAGTACATGTGAACAGATCTTGAAGAAAAAAAAGAAAACAAAACATACTTTTCTTTTCTCTTTAATTCAAACCACTTTACAGAAAGTACAATTGTTTACAATGAACAAAGAAGTAGGTAGGTTTCCAATGCTTAATTAGTGTGTAAGAATATTGCAGAATCTGCAGTGCTGTGTACTTTGTAAAAACCATGAGAAAAACAGCTGGCTGAAGAAGAAATGATAAATGTCCTTTTTTTTCAAGCCTTCTCTCGGCCTGGCTTGGGGGGCGGGGAGACGTGCACTCGCCTTTCCTTTTTGCTTTTTCCTGCTCTTGCCAAGTCCTCTGCCGGCTCTCTCTCCTATTACCTTTTATTACGCTTGCACTCATGCCTTTGCCTTTCACCACTTCAAAACTGCGCCTACTTCAATATTACCTTCATATGCTCTCTTTGCTTTTCGCCTTCCTCACTACACTAAGTACCATTTTTTAACGCTGTGTACTCACTCTTGCTAAGTACATGTGAACAGATCTTGAAGAAAAAAAAGAAAACAAAACATACTTTTCTTTTCTCTTTAATTCAAACCACTTTACAGAAAGTACAATTGTTTACAATGAACAAAGAAGTAGGTAGGTTTCCAATGCTTAATTAGTGTGTAAGAATATTGCAGAATCTGCTGTGCTGTGTACTTTGTAAAAACCATGAGAAGGGCTGGCTGGCTGGCTGGCTGGAGAAGAAATGATAAATGTCCTTTTTTTTAAGCGTTCTCTCGGCCGGCCGTTTGGCGTATGATGTGTGGCAGAGCACTCTGGTATAGAGCGCCGCCAGTTCGAACCCCCACGATCTCGCTGCCACGGCCCTAGCTTGGGGGGCGGGGATGCGCATTCGCGTTTCCCCTTTTGCCTTTTCCTGCTCCAGCCAAGTCCTCCGCCTGCTCGACATCTCTCCTATTACCTTTTATTACGCTTGCACTCATGCCTTTGCCTTTCACCACTTCAAAACTGCGCCTACTTCAATATTACCTTCATATGCTCTCTTTGCTTTTCGCCTTCCTCACTACACTAAGTACCATTTTTTAACGCTGTGTACTCACTCTTGCTAAGTACATGTGAACAGATCTTGAAGAAAAAAAAGAAAACAAAACATACTTTTCTTTTCTCTTTAATTCAAACCACTTTACAGAAAGTACAATTGTTTACAATGAACAAAGAAGTAGGTAGGTTTCCAATGCTTAATTAGTGTGTAAGAATATTGCAGAATCTGCTGTGCTGTGTACTTTGTAAAAACCATGAGAAGGGCTGGCTGGCTGGCTGGCTGGAGAAGAAATGATAAATGTCCTTTTTTTTAAGCATTCTCTCGGCCGGCCGTTTGGCGTATGATGTGTGGCAGAGCACTCTGGTACAGAGCGCCGCCAGTTCGAACCCCCACGATCTCGCTGCCACGGCCCTAGCTTGGGGGGCGGGGATGCGCATTTGCGTTTCCCCTTTTGCCTTTTCCTGCTCCAGCCAAGTCCTCCGCCTGCTCGACATCTCTCCTATTACCTTTTATTACGCTTGCACTCATGCCTTTGCCTTTCACCACTTCAAAACTGCGCCTACTTCAATATTACCTTCATATGCTCTCTTTGCTTTTCGCCTTCCTCACTACACTAAGTACCATTTTTTAACGCTGTGTACTCACTCTTGCTAAGTACATGTGAACAGATCTTGAAGAAAAAAAAGAAAACAAAACATACTTTTCTTTTCTCTTTAATTCAAACCACTTTACAGAAAGTACAATTGTTTACAATGAACAAAGAAGTAGGTAGGTTTCCAATGCTTAATTAGTGTGTAAGAATATTGCAGAATCTGCTGTGCTGTGTACTTTGTAAAAACCATGAGAAGGGCTGGCTGGCTGGCTGGCTGGAGAAGAAATGATAAATGTCCTTTTTTTTAAGCGTTCTCTCGGCCGGCCGTTTGGCGTATGATGTGTGGCAGCGCACTCTGGTACAGAGCGCCGCCAGTTCGAACCCCCACGATCTCGCTGCCACAGCCCTAGCTTGGGGGGCGGGGATGCGCATTTGCGTTTCCCCTTTTGCCTTTTCCTGCTCCAGCCAAGTCCTCCGCCTGCTCGACATCTCTCCTATTACCTTTTATTACGCTTGCACTCATGCCTTTGCCTTTCACCACTTCAAAACTGCGCCTACTTCAATATTACCTTCATATGCTCTCTTTGCTTTTCGCCTTCCTCACTACACTAAGTACCATTTTTTAACGCTGTGTACTCACTCTTGCTAAGTACATGTGAACAGATCTTGAAGAAAAAAAAGAAAACAAAACATACTTTTCTTTTCTCTTTAATTCAAACCACTTTACAGAAAGTACAATTGTTTACAATGAACAAAGAAGTAGGTAGGTTTCCAATGCTTAATTAGTGTGTAAGAATATTGCAGAATCTGCTGTGCTGTGTACTTTGTAAAAACCATGAGAAGGGCTGGCTGGCTGGCTGGCTGGAGAAGAAATGATAAATGTCCTTTTTTTTAAGCATTCTCTGGCCGGCCGTTTGGCGTATGATGTGTGGCAGAGCACTCTGGTACAGAGCGCCGCCAGTTCGAACCCCCACGATCTCGCTGCCACGGCCCTAGCTTGGGGGGCGGGGATGCGCATTCGCGTTTCCCCTTTTGCCTTTTCCTGCTCCAGCCAAGTCCTCCGCCTGCTCGACATCTCTCCTATTACCTTTTATTACGCTTGCACTCATGCCTTTGCCTTTCACCACTTCAAAACTGCGCCTACTTCAATATTACCTTCATATGCTCTCTTTGCTTTTCGCCTTCCTCACTACACTAAGTACCATTTTTTAACGCTGTGTACTCACTCTTGCTAAGTACATGTGAACAGATCTTGAAGAAAAAAAAGAAAACAAAACATACTTTTCTTTTCTCTTTAATTCAAACCACTTTACAGAAAGTACAATTGTTTACAATGAACAAAGAAGTAGGTAGGTTTCCAATGCTTAATTAGTGTGTAAGAATATTGCAGAATCTGCAGTGCTGTGTACTTTGTAAAAACCATGAGAAAAACAGCTGGCTGAAGAAGAAATGATAAATGTCCTTTTTTTTCAAGCCTTCTCTCGGCCTGGCTTGGGGGGCGGGGAGACGTGCACTCGCCTTTCCTTTTTGCTTTTTCCTGCTCTTGCCAAGTCCTCTGCCGGCTCTCTCTCCTATTACCTTTTATTACGCTTGCACTCATGCCTTTGCCTTTCACCACTTCAAAACTGCGCCTACTTCAATATTACCTTCATATGCTCTCTTTGCTTTTCGCCTTCCTCACTACACTAAGTACCATTTTTTAACGCTGTGTACTCACTCTTGCTAAGTACATGTGAACAGATCTTGAAGAAAAAAAAGAAAACAAAACATACTTTTCTTTTCTCTTTAATTCAAACCACTTTACAGAAAGTACAATTGTTTACAATGAACAAAGAAGTAGGTAGGTTTCCAATGCTTAATTAGTGTGTAAGAATATTGCAGAATCTGCTGTGCTGTGTACTTTGTAAAAACCATGAGAAGGGCTGGCTGGCTGGCTGGCTGGAGAAGAAATGATAAATGTCCTTTTTTTTAAGCATTCTCTCGGCCGGCCGTTTGGCGTATGATGTGTGGCAGAGCACTCTGGTACAGAGCGCCGCCAGTTCGAACCCCCACGATCTCGCTGCCACGGCCCTAGCTTGGGGGGCGGGGATGCGCATTTGCGTTTCCCCTTTTGCCTTTTCCTGCTCCAGCCAAGTCCTCCGCCTGCTCGACATCTCTCCTATTACCTTTTATTACGCTTGCACTCATGCCTTTGCCTTTCACCACTTCAAAACTGCGCCTACTTCAATATTACCTTCATATGCTCTCTTTGCTTTTCGCCTTCCTCACTACACTAAGTACCATTTTTTAACGCTGTGTACTCACTCTTGCTAAGTACATGTGAACAGATCTTGAAGAAAAAAAAGAAAACAAAACATACTTTTCTTTTCTCTTTAATTCAAACCACTTTACAGAAAGTACAATTGTTTACAATGAACAAAGAAGTAGGTAGGTTTCCAATGCTTAATTAGTGTGTAAGAATATTGCAGAATCTGCTGTGCTGTGTACTTTGTAAAAACCATGAGAAGGGCTGGCTGGCTGGCTGGCTGGAGAAGAAATGATAAATGTCCTTTTTTTTAAGCGTTCTCTCGGCCGGCCGTTTGGCGTATGATGTGTGGCAGAGCACTCTGGTACAGAGCGCCGCCAGTTCGAACCCCCACGATCTCGCTGCCACAGCCCTAGCTTGGGGGGCCGGGATGCGCATTTGCGTTTCCCCTTTTGCCTTTTCCTGCTCCAGCCAAGTCCTCCGCCTGCTCGACATCTCTCCTATTACCTTTTATTACGCTTGCACTCATGCCTTTGCCTTTCACCACTTCAAAACTGCGCCTACTTCAATATTACCTTCATATGCTCTCTTTGCTTTTCGCCTTCCTCACTACACTAAGTACCATTTTTTAACGCTGTGTACTCACTCTTGCTAAGTACATGTGAACAGATCTTGAAGAAAAAAAAGAAAACAAAACATACTTTTCTTTTCTCTTTAATTCAAACCACTTTACAGAAAGTACAATTGTTTACAATGAACAAAGAAGTAGGTAGGTTTCCAATGCTTAATTAGTGTGTAAGAATATTGCAGAATCTGCTGTGCTGTGTACTTTGTAAAAACCATGAGAAGGGCTGGCTGGCTGGCTGGCTGGAGAAGAAATGATAAATGTCCTTTTTTTTAAGCGTTCTCTCGGCCGGCCGTTTGGCGTATGATGTGTGGCAGAGCACTCTGGTACAGAGCGCCGCCAGTTCGAACCCCCACGATCTCGCTGCCACGGCCCTAGCTTGGGGGGCGGGGATGCGCATTCGCGTTTCCCCTTTTGCCTTTTCCTGCTCCAGCCAAGTCCTCCGCCTGCTCGACATCTCTCCTATTACCTTTTATTACGCTTGCACTCATGCCTTTGCCTTTCACCACTTCAAAACTGCGCCTACTTCAATATTACCTTCATATGCTCTCTTTGCTTTTCGCCTTCCTCACTACACTAAGTACCATTTTTTAACGCTGTGTACTCACTCTTGCTAAGTACATGTGAACAGATCTTGAAGAAAAAAAACAAAACAAAACATACTTTTCTTTTCTCTTTAATTCAAACCACTTTACAGAAAGTACAATTGTTTACAATGAACAAAGAAGTAGGTAGGTTTCCAATGCTTAATTAGTGTGTAAGAATATTGCAGAATCTGCAGTGCTGTGTACTTTGTAAAAACCATGAGAAAAACAGCTGGCTGAAGAAGAAATGATAAATGTCCTTTTTTTTCAAGCCTTCTCTCGGCCTGGCTTGGGGGGCGGGGAGACGTGCACTCGCCTTTCCTTTTTGCTTTTTCCTGCTCTTGCCAAGTCCTCTGCCGGCTCTCTCTCCTATTACCTTTTATTACGCTTGCACTCATGCCTTTGCCTTTCACCACTTCAAAACTGCGCCTACTTCAATATTACCTTCATATGCTCTCTTTGCTTTTCGCCTTCCTCACTACACTAAGTACCATTTTTTAACGCTGTGTACTCACTCTTGCTAAGTACATGTGAACAGATCTTGAAGAAAAAAAAGAAAACAAAACATACTTTTCTTTTCTCTTTAATTCAAACCACTTTACAGAAAGTACAATTGTTTACAATGAACAAAGAAGTAGGTAGGTTTCCAATGCTTAATTAGTGTGTAAGAATATTGCAGAATCTGCAGTGCTGTGTACTTTGTAAAAACCATGAGAAAAACAGCTGGCTGAAGAAGAAATGATAAATGTCCTTTTTTTTCAAGCCTTCTCTCGGCCTGGCTTGGGGGGCGGGGAGACGTGCACTCGCCTTTCCTTTTTGCTTTTTCCTGCTCTTGCCAAGTCCTCTGCCGGCTCTCTCTCCTATTACCTTTTATTACGCTTGCACTCATGCCTTTGCCTTTCACCACTTCAAAACTGCGCCTACTTCAATATTACCTTCATATGCTCTCTTTGCTTTTCGCCTTCCTCACTACACTAAGTACCATTTTTTAACGCTGTGTACTCACTCTTGCTAAGTACATGTGAACAGATCTTGAAGAAAAAAAAGAAAACAAAACATACTTTTCTTTTCTCTTTAATTCAAACCACTTTACAGAAAGTACAATTGTTTACAATGAACAAAGAAGTAGGTAGGTTTCCAATGCTTAATTAGTGTGTAAGAATATTGCAGAATCTGCTGTGCTGTGTACTTTGTAAAAACCATGAGAAGGGCTGGCTGGCTGGCTGGCTGGAGAAGAAATGATAAATGTCCTTTTTTTTAAGCATTCTCTCGGCCGGCCGTTTGGCGTATGATGTGTGGCAGAGCACTCTGGTACAGAGCGCCGCCAGTTCGAACCCCCACGATCTCGCTGCCACGGCCCTAGCTTGGGGGGCGGGGATGCGCATTTGCGTTTCCCCTTTTGCCTTTTCCTGCTCCAGCCAAGTCCTCCGCCTGCTCGACATCTCTCCTATTACCTTTTATTACGCTTGCACTCATGCCTTTGCCTTTCACCACTTCAAAACTGCGCCTACTTCAATATTACCTTCATATGCTCTCTTTGCTTTTCGCCTTCCTCACTACACTAAGTACCATTTTTTAACGCTGTGTACTCACTCTTGCTAAGTACATGTGAACAGATCTTGAAGAAAAAAAACAAAACAAAACATACTTTTCTTTTCTCTTTAATTCAAACCACTTTACAGAAAGTACAATTGTTTACAATGAACAAAGAAGTAGGTAGGTTTCCAATGCTTAATTAGTGTGTAAGAATATTGCAGAATCTGCAGTGCTGTGTACTTTGTAAAAACCATGAGAAAAACAGCTGGCTGAAGAAGAAATGATAAATGTCCTTTTTTTTCAAGCCTTCTCTCGGCCTGGCTTGGGGGGCGGGGAGACGTGCACTCGCCTTTCCTTTTTGCTTTTTCCTGCTCTTGCCAAGTCCTCTGCCGGCTCTCTCTCCTATTACCTTTTATTACGCTTGCACTCATGCCTTTGCCTTTCACCACTTCAAAACTGCGCCTACTTCAATATTACCTTCATATGCTCTCTTTGCTTTTCGCCTTCCTCACTACACTAAGTACCATTTTTTAACGCTGTGTACTCACTCTTGCTAAGTACATGTGAACAGATCTTGAAGAAAAAAAAGAAAACAAAACATACTTTTCTTTTCTCTTTAATTCAAACCACTTTACAGAAAGTACAATTGTTTACAATGAACAAAGAAGTAGGTAGGTTTCCAATGCTTAATTAGTGTGTAAGAATATTGCAGAATCTGCAGTGCTGTGTACTTTGTAAAAACCATGAGAAAAACAGCTGGCTGAAGAAGAAATGATAAATGTCCTTTTTTTTCAAGCCTTCTCTCGGCCTGGCTTGGGGGGCGGGGAGACGTGCACTCGCCTTTCCTTTTTGCTTTTTCCTGCTCTTGCCAAGTCCTCTGCCGGCTCTCTCTCCTATTACCTTTTATTACGCTTGCACTCATGCCTTTGCCTTTCACCACTTCAAAACTGCGCCTACTTCAATATTACCTTCATATGCTCTCTTTGCTTTTCGCCTTCCTCACTACACTAAGTACCATTTTTTAACGCTGTGTACTCACTCTTGCTAAGTACATGTGAACAGATCTTGAAGAAAAAAAAGAAAACAAAACATACTTTTCTTTTCTCTTTAATTCAAACCACTTTACAGAAAGTACAATTGTTTACAATGAACAAAGAAGTAGGTAGGTTTCCAATGCTTAATTAGTGTGTAAGAATATTGCAGAATCTGCTGTGCTGTGTACTTTGTAAAAACCATGAGAAGGGCTGGCTGGCTGGCTGGCTGGAGAAGAAATGATAAATGTCCTTTTTTTTAAGCATTCTCTCGGCCGGCCGTTTGGCGTATGATGTGTGGCAGAGCACTCTGGTACAGAGCGCCGCCAGTTCGAACCCCCACGATCTCGCTGCCACGGCCCTAGCTTGGGGGGCGGGGATGCGCATTTGCGTTTCCCCTTTTGCCTTTTCCTGCTCCAGCCAAGTCCTCCGCCTGCTCGACATCTCTCCTATTACCTTTTATTACGCTTGCACTCATGCCTTTGCCTTTCACCACTTCAAAACTGCGCCTACTTCAATATTACCTTCATATGCTCTCTTTGCTTTTCGCCTTCCTCACTACACTAAGTACCATTTTTTAACGCTGTGTACTCACTCTTGCTAAGTACATGTGAACAGATCTTGAAGAAAAAAAAGAAAACAAAACATACTTTTCTTTTCTCTTTAATTCAAACCACTTTACAGAAAGTACAATTGTTTACAATGAACAAAGAAGTAGGTAGGTTTCCAATGCTTAATTAGTGTGTAAGAATATTGCAGAATCTGCTGTGCTGTGTACTTTGTAAAAACCATGAGAAGGGCTGGCTGGCTGGCTGGCTGGAGAAGAAATGATAAATGTCCTTTTTTTTAAGCGTTCTCTCGGCCGGCCGTTTGGCGTATGATGTGTGGCAGAGCACTCTGGTACAGAGCGCCGCCAGTTCGAACCCCCACGATCTCGCTGCCACGGCCCTAGCTTGGGGGGCGGGGATGCGCATTCGCGTTTCCCCTTTTGCCTGCTCCAGCCAAGTCCTCCGCCTGCTCGACATCTCTCCTATTACCCTTTATTACGCTTGCACTCATGCCTTTGCCTTTCACCACTTCAAAACTGCGCCTACTTCAATATTACCTTCATATGCTCTCTTTGCTTTTCGCCTTCCTCACTACACTAAGTACCATTTTTTAACGCTGTGTACTCACTCTTGCTAAGTACATGTGAACAGATCTTGAAGAAAAAAAAGAAAACAAAACATACTTTTCTTTTCTCTTTAATTCAAACCACTTTACAGAAAGTACAATTGTTTACAATGAACAAAGAAGTAGGTAGGTTTCCAATGCTTAATTAGTGTGTAAGAATATTGCAGAATCTGCAGTGCTGTGTACTTTGTAAAAACCATGAGAAAAACAGCTGGCTGAAGAAGAAATGATAAATGTCCTTTTTTTTCAAGCCTTCTCTCGGCCTGGCTTGGGGGGCGGGGAGACGTGCACTCGCCTTTCCTTTTTGCTTTTTCCTGCTCTTGCCAAGTCCTCTGCCGGCTCTCTCTCCTATTACCTTTTATTACGCTTGCACTCATGCCTTTGCCTTTCACCACTTCAAAACTGCGCCTACTTCAATATTACCTTCATATGCTCTCTTTGCTTTTCGCCTTCCTCACTACACTAAGTACCATTTTTTAACGCTGTGTACTCACTCTTGCTAAGTACATGTGAACAGATCTTGAAGAAAAAAAAGAAAACAAAACATACTTTTCTTTTCTCTTTAATTCAAACCACTTTACAGAAAGTACAATTGTTTACAATGAACAAAGAAGTAGGTAGGTTTCCAATGCTTAATTAGTGTGTAAGAATATTGCAGAATCTGCAGTGCTGTGTACTTTGTAAAAACCATGAGAAAAACAGCTGGCTGAAGAAGAAATGATAAATGTCCTTTTTTTTCAAGCCTTCTCTCGGCCTGGCTTGGGGGGCGGGGAGACGTGCACTCGCCTTTCCTTTTTGCTTTTTCCTGCTCTTGCCAAGTCCTCTGCCGGCTCTCTCTCCTATTACCTTTTATTACGCTTGCACTCATGCCTTTGCCTTTCACCACTTCAAAACTGCGCCTACTTCAATATTACCTTCATATGCTCTCTTTGCTTTTCGCCTTCCTCACTACACTAAGTACCATTTTTTAACGCTGTGTACTCACTCTTGCTAAGTACATGTGAACAGATCTTGAAGAAAAAAAAGAAAACAAAACATACTTTTCTTTTCTCTTTAATTCAAACCACTTTACAGAAAGTACAATTGTTTACAATGAACAAAGAAGTAGGTAGGTTTCCAATGCTTAATTAGTGTGTAAGAATATTGCAGAATCTGCTGTGCTGTGTACTTTGTAAAAACCATGAGAAGGGCTGGCTGGCTGGCTGGCTGGAGAAGAAATGATAAATGTCCTTTTTTTTAAGCATTCTCTCGGCCGGCCGTTTGGCGTATGATGTGTGGCAGAGCACTCTGGTACAGAGCGCCGCCAGTTCGAACCCCCACGATCTCGCTGCCACAGCCCTAGCTTGGGGGGCGGGGATGCGCATTTGCGTTTCCCCTTTTGCCTTTTCCTGCTCCAGCCAAGTCCTCCGCCTGCTCGACATCTCTCCTATTACCTTTTATTACGCTTGCACTCATGCCTTTGCCTTTCACCACTTCAAAACTGCGCCTACTTCAATATTACCTTCATATGCTCTCTTTGCTTTTCGCCTTCCTCACTACACTAAGTACCATTTTTTAACGCTGTGTACTCACTCTTGCTAAGTACATGTGAACAGATCTTGAAGAAAAAAAAGAAAACAAAACATACTTTTCTTTTCTCTTTAATTCAAACCACTTTACAGAAAGTACAATTGTTTACAATGAACAAAGAAGTAGGTAGGTTTCCAATGCTTAATTAGTGTGTAAGAATATTGCAGAATCTGCTGTGCTGTGTACTTTGTAAAAACCATGAGAAGGGCTGGCTGGCTGGCTGGCTGGAGAAGAAATGATAAATGTCCTTTTTTTTAAGCGTTCTCTCGGCCGGCCGTTTGGCGTATGATGTGTGGCAGAGCACTCTGGTACAGAGCGCCGCCAGTTCGAACCCCCACGATCTCGCTGCCACGGCCCTAGCTTGGGGGGCGGGGATGCGCATTCGCGTTTCCCCTTTTGCCTGCTCCAGCCAAGTCCTCCGCCTGCTCGACATCTCTCCTATTACCCTTTATTACGCTTGCACTCATGCCTTTGCCTTTCACCACTTCAAAACTGCGCCTACTTCAATATTACCTTCATATGCTCTCTTTGCTTTTCGCCTTCCTCACTACACTAAGTACCATTTTTTAACGCTGTGTACTCACTCTTGCTAAGTACATGTGAACAGATCTTGAAGAAAAAAAAGAAAACAAAACATACTTTTCTTTTCTCTTTAATTCAAACCACTTTACAGAAAGTACAATTGTTTACAATGAACAAAGAAGTAGGTAGGTTTCCAATGCTTAATTAGTGTGTAAGAATATTGCAGAATCTGCAGTGCTGTGTACTTTGTAAAAACCATGAGAAAAACAGCTGGCTGAAGAAGAAATGATAAATGTCCTTTTTTTTCAAGCCTTCTCTCGGCCTGGCTTGGGGGGCGGGGAGACGTGCACTCGCCTTTCCTTTTTGCTTTTTCCTGCTCTTGCCAAGTCCTCTGCCGGCTCTCTCTCCTATTACCTTTTATTACGCTTGCACTCATGCCTTTGCCTTTCACCACTTCAAAACTGCGCCTACTTCAATATTACCTTCATATGCTCTCTTTGCTTTTCGCCTTCCTCACTACACTAAGTACCATTTTTTAACGCTGTGTACTCACTCTTGCTAAGTACATGTGAACAGATCTTGAAGAAAAAAAAGAAAACAAAACATACTTTTCTTTTCTCTTTAATTCAAACCACTTTACAGAAAGTACAATTGTTTACAATGAACAAAGAAGTAGGTAGGTTTCCAATGCTTAATTAGTGTGTAAGAATATTGCAGAATCTGCAGTGCTGTGTACTTTGTAAAAACCATGAGAAAAACAGCTGGCTGAAGAAGAAATGATAAATGTCCTTTTTTTTCAAGCCTTCTCTCGGCCTGGCTTGGGGGGCGGGGAGACGTGCACTCGCCTTTCCTTTTTGCTTTTTCCTGCTCTTGCCAAGTCCTCTGCCGGCTCTCTCTCCTATTACCTTTTATTACGCTTGCACTCATGCCTTTGCCTTTCACCACTTCAAAACTGCGCCTACTTCAATATTACCTTCATATGCTCTCTTTGCTTTTCGCCTTCCTCACTACACTAAGTACCATTTTTTAACGCTGTGTACTCACTCTTGCTAAGTACATGTGAACAGATCTTGAAGAAAAAAAAGAAAACAAAACATACTTTTCTTTTCTCTTTAATTCAAACCACTTTACAGAAAGTACAATTGTTTACAATGAACAAAGAAGTAGGTAGGTTTCCAATGCTTAATTAGTGTGTAAGAATATTGCAGAATCTGCTGTGCTGTGTACTTTGTAAAAACCATGAGAAGGGCTGGCTGGCTGGCTGGCTGGAGAAGAAATGATAAATGTCCTTTTTTTTAAGCATTCTCTCGGCCGGCCGTTTGGCGTATGATGTGTGGCAGAGCACTCTGGTACAGAGCGCCGCCAGTTCGAACCCCCACGATCTCGCTGCCACGGCCCTAGCTTGGGGGGCGGGGATGCGCATTTGCGTTTCCCCTTTTGCCTTTTCCTGCTCCAGCCAAGTCCTCCGCCTGCTCGACATCTCTCCTATTACCTTTTATTACGCTTGCACTCATGCCTTTGCCTTTCACCACTTCAAAACTGCGCCTACTTCAATATTACCTTCATATGCTCTCTTTGCTTTTCGCCTTCCTCACTACACTAAGTACCATTTTTTAACGCTGTGTACTCACTCTTGCTAAGTACATGTGAACAGATCTTGAAGAAAAAAAAGAAAACAAAACATACTTTTCTTTTCTCTTTAATTCAAACCACTTTACAGAAAGTACAATTGTTTACAATGAACAAAGAAGTAGGTAGGTTTCCAATGCTTAATTAGTGTGTAAGAATATTGCAGAATCTGCTGTGCTGTGTACTTTGTAAAAACCATGAGAAGGGCTGGCTGGCTGGCTGGCTGGAGAAGAAATGATAAATGTCCTTTTTTTTAAGCATTCTCTTGGCCGGCCGTTTGGCGTATGATGTGTGGCAGAGCACTCTGGTACAGAGCGCCGCCAGTTCGAACCCCCACGATCTCGCTGCCACAGCCCTAGCTTGGGGGGCGGGGATGCGCATTTGCGTTTCCCCTTTTGCCTTTTCCTGCTCCAGCCAAGTCCTCCGCCTGCTCGACATCTCTCCTATTACCTTTTATTACGCTTGCACTCATGCCTTTGCCTTTCACCACTTCAAAACTGCGCCTACTTCAATATTACCTTCATATGCTCTCTTTGCTTTTCGCCTTCCTCACTACACTAAGTACCATTTTTTAACGCTGTGTACTCACTCTTGCTAAGTACATGTGAACAGATCTTGAAGAAAAAAAAGAAAACAAAACATACTTTTCTTTTCTCTTTAATTCAAACCACTTTACAGAAAGTACAATTGTTTACAATGAACAAAGAAGTAGGTAGGTTTCCAATGCTTAATTAGTGTGTAAGAATATTGCAGAATCTGCTGTGCTGTGTACTTTGTAAAAACCATGAGAAGGGCTGGCTGGCTGGCTTCCTGGAGAAGAAATGATAAATGTCCTTTTTTTTAAGCGTTCTCTCGGCCGGCCGTTTGGCGTATGATGTGTGGCAGAGCACTCTGGTACAGAGCGCCGCCAGTTCGAACCCCCACGATCTCGCTGCCACGGCCCTAGCTTGGGGGGCGGGGATGCGCATTTGCGTTTCCCCTTTTGCCTTTTCCTGCTCCAGCCAAGTCCTCCGCCTGCTCGACATCTCTCCTATTACCTTTTATTACGCTTGCACTCATGCCTTTGCCTTTCACCACTTCAAAACTGCGCCTACTTCAATATTACCTTCATATGCTCTCTTTGCTTTTCGCCTTCCTCACTACACTAAGTACCATTTTTTAACGCTGTGTACTCACTCTTGCTAAGTACATGTGAACAGATCTTGAAGAAAAAAAACAAAACAAAACATACTTTTCTTTTCTCTTTAATTCAAACCACTTTACAGAAAGTACAATTGTTTACAATGAACAAAGAAGTAGGTAGGTTTCCAATGCTTAATTAGTGTGTAAGAATATTGCAGAATCTGCAGTGCTGTGTACTTTGTAAAAACCATGAGAAAAACAGCTGGCTGAAGAAGAAATGATAAATGTCCTTTTTTTTCAAGCCTTCTCTCGGCCTGGCTTGGGGGGCGGGGAGACGTGCACTCGCCTTTCCTTTTTGCTTTTTCCTGCTCTTGCCAAGTCCTCTGCCGGCTCTCTCTCCTATTACCTTTTATTACGCTTGCACTCATGCCTTTGCCTTTCACCACTTCAAAACTGCGCCTACTTCAATATTACCTTCATATGCTCTCTTTGCTTTTCGCCTTCCTCACTACACTAAGTACCATTTTTTAACGCTGTGTACTCACTCTTGCTAAGTACATGTGAACAGATCTTGAAGAAAAAAAAGAAAACAAAACATACTTTTCTTTTCTCTTTAATTCAAACCACTTTACAGAAAGTACAATTGTTTACAATGAACAAAGAAGTAGGTAGGTTTCCAATGCTTAATTAGTGTGTAAGAATATTGCAGAATCTGCAGTGCTGTGTACTTTGTAAAAACCATGAGAAGGGCTGGCTGGCTGGCTGGCTGGAGAAGAAATGATAAATGTCCTTTTTTTTAAGCATTCTCTCGGCCGGCCGTTTGGCGTATGATGTGTGGCAGAGCACTCTGGTACAGAGCGCCGCCAGTTCGAACCCCCACGATCCCGCTGCCACGGCCCTAGCTTGGGGGGCGGGGATGCGCATTTGCGTTTCCCCTTTTGCCTTTTCCTGCTCCAGCCAAGTCCTCCGCCTGCTCGACATCTCTCCTATTACCTTTTATTACGCTTGCACTCATGCCTTTGCCTTTCACCACTTCAAAACTGCGCCTACTTCAATATTACCTTCATATGCTCTCTTTGCTTTTCGCCTTCCTCACTACACTAAGTACCATTTTTTAACGCTGTGTACTCACTCTTGCTAAGTACATGTGAACAGATCTTGAAGAAAAAAAAGAAAACAAAACATACTTTTCTTTTCTCTTTAATTCAAACCACTTTACAGAAAGTACAATTGTTTACAATGAACAAAGAAGTAGGTAGGTTTCCAATGCTTAATTAGTGTGTAAGAATATTGCAGAATCTGCTGTGCTGTGTACTTTGTAAAAACCATGAGAAGGGCTGGCTGGCTGGCTGGCTGGAGAAGAAATGATAAATGTCCTTTTTTTTAAGCGTTCTCTCGGCCGGCCGTTTGGCGTATGATGTGTGGCAGAGCACTCTGGTACAGAGCGCCGCCAGTTCGAACCCCCACGATCTCGCTGCCACGGCCCTAGCTTGGGGGGCGGGGATGCGCATTCGCGTTTCCCCTTTTGCCTGCTCCAGCCAAGTCCTCCGCCTGCTCGACATCTCTCCTATTACCCTTTATTACGCTTGCACTCATGCCTTTGCCTTTCACCACTTCAAAACTGCGCCTACTTCAATATTACCTTCATATGCTCTCTTTGCTTTTCGCCTTCCTCACTACACTAAGTACCATTTTTTAACGCTGTGTACTCACTCTTGCTAAGTACATGTGAACAGATCTTGAAGAAAAAAAAGAAAACAAAACATACTTTTCTTTTCTCTTTAATTCAAACCACTTTACAGAAAGTACAATTGTTTACAATGAACAAAGAAGTAGGTAGGTTTCCAATGCTTAATTAGTGTGTAAGAATATTGCAGAATCTGCAGTGCTGTGTACTTTGTAAAAACCATGAGAAAAACAGCTGGCTGAAGAAGAAATGATAAATGTCCTTTTTTTTCAAGCCTTCTCTCGGCCTGGCTTGGGGGGCGGGGAGACGTGCACTCGCCTTTCCTTTTTGCTTTTTCCTGCTCTTGCCAAGTCCTCTGCCGGCTCTCTCTCCTATTACCTTTTATTACGCTTGCACTCATGCCTTTGCCTTTCACCACTTCAAAACTGCGCCTACTTCAATATTACCTTCATATGCTCTCTTTGCTTTTCGCCTTCCTCACTACACTAAGTACCATTTTTTAACGCTGTGTACTCACTCTTGCTAAGTACATGTGAACAGATCTTGAAGAAAAAAAACAAAACAAAACATACTTTTCTTTTCTCTTTAATTCAAACCACTTTACAGAAAGTACAATTGTTTACAATGAACAAAGAAGTAGGTAGGTTTCCAATGCTTAATTAGTGTGTAAGAATATTGCAGAATCTGCAGTGCTGTGTACTTTGTAAAAACCATGAGAAAAACAGCTGGCTGAAGAAGAAATGATAAATGTCCTTTTTTTTCAAGCCTTCTCTCGGCCTGGCTTGGGGGGCGGGGAGACGTGCACTCGCCTTTCCTTTTTGCTTTTTCCTGCTCTTGCCAAGTCCTCTGCCGGCTCTCTCTCCTATTACCTTTTATTACGCTTGCACTCATGCCTTTGCCTTTCACCACTTCAAAACTGCGCCTACTTCAATATTACCTTCATATGCTCTCTTTGCTTTTCGCCTTCCTCACTACACTAAGTACCATTTTTTAACGCTGTGTACTCACTCTTGCTAAGTACATGTGAACAGATCTTGAAGAAAAAAAAGAAAACAAAACATACTTTTCTTTTCTCTTTAATTCAAACCACTTTACAGAAAGTACAATTGTTTACAATGAACAAAGAAGTAGGTAGGTTTCCAATGCTTAATTAGTGTGTAAGAATATTGCAGAATCTGCTGTGCTGTGTACTTTGTAAAAACCATGAGAAGGGCTGGCTGGCTGGCTGGCTGGAGAAGAAATGATAAATGTCCTTTTTTTTAAGCATTCTCTCGGCCGGCCGTTTGGCGTATGATGTGTGGCAGAGCACTCTGGTACAGAGCGCCGCCAGTTCGAACCCCCACGATCTCGCTGCCACGGCCCTAGCTTGGGGGGCGGGGATGCGCATTTGCGTTTCCCCTTTTGCCTTTTCCTGCTCCAGCCAAGTCCTCCGCCTGCTCGACATCTCTCCTATTACCTTTTATTACGCTTGCACTCATGCCTTTGCCTTTCACCACTTCAAAACTGCGCCTACTTCAATATTACCTTCATATGCTCTCTTTGCTTTTCGCCTTCCTCACTACACTAAGTACCATTTTTTAACGCTGTGTACTCACTCTTGCTAAGTACATGTGAACAGATCTTGAAGAAAAAAAAGAAAACAAAACATACTTTTCTTTTCTCTTTAATTCAAACCACTTTACAGAAAGTACAATTGTTTACAATGAACAAAGAAGTAGGTAGGTTTCCAATGCTTAATTAGTGTGTAAGAATATTGCAGAATCTGCTGTGCTGTGTACTTTGTAAAAACCATGAGAAGGGCTGGCTGGCTGGCTGGCTGGAGAAGAAATGATAAATGTCCTTTTTTTTAAGCATTCTCTTGGCCGGCCGTTTGGCGTATGATGTGTGGCAGAGCACTCTGGTACAGAGCGCCGCCAGTTCGAACCCCCACGATCTCGCTGCCACAGCCCTAGCTTGGGGGGCGGGGATGCGCATTTGCGTTTCCCCTTTTGCCTTTTCCTGCTCCAGCCAAGTCCTCCGCCTGCTCGACATCTCTCCTATTACCTTTTATTACGCTTGCACTCATGCCTTTGCCTTTCACCACTTCAAAACTGCGCCTACTTCAATATTACCTTCATATGCTCTCTTTGCTTTTCGCCTTCCTCACTACACTAAGTACCATTTTTTAACGCTGTGTACTCACTCTTGCTAAGTACATGTGAACAGATCTTGAAGAAAAAAAAGAAAACAAAACATACTTTTCTTTTCTCTTTAATTCAAACCACTTTACAGAAAGTACAATTGTTTACAATGAACAAAGAAGTAGGTAGGTTTCCAATGCTTAATTAGTGTGTAAGAATATTGCAGAATCTGCTGTGCTGTGTACTTTGTAAAAACCATGAGAAGGGCTGGCTGGCTGGCTGGCTGGAGAAGAAATGATAAATGTCCTTTTTTTTAAGCGTTCTCTCGGCCGGCCGTTTGGCGTATGATGTGTGGCAGAGCACTCTGGTACAGAGCGCCGCCAGTTCGAACCCCCACGATCTCGCTGCCACGGCCCTAGCTTGGGGGGCGGGGATGCGCATTCGCGTTTCCCCTTTTGCCTGCTCCAGCCAAGTCCTCCGCCTGCTCGACATCTCTCCTATTACCTTTTATTACGCTTGCACTCATGCCTTTGCCTTTCACCACTTCAAAACTGCGCCTACTTCAATATTACCTTCATATGCTCTCTTTGCTTTTCGCCTTCCTCACTACACTAAGTACCATTTTTTAACGCTGTGTACTCACTCTTGCTAAGTACATGTGAACAGATCTTGAAGAAAAAAAACAAAACAAAACATACTTTTCTTTTCTCTTTAATTCAAACCACTTTACAGAAAGTACAATTGTTTACAATGAACAAAGAAGTAGGTAGGTTTCCAATGCTTAATTAGTGTGTAAGAATATTGCAGAATCTGCAGTGCTGTGTACTTTGTAAAAACCATGAGAAAAACAGCTGGCTGAAGAAGAAATGATAAATGTCCTTTTTTTTCAAGCCTTCTCTCGGCCTGGCTTGGGGGGCGGGGAGACGTGCACTCGCCTTTCCTTTTTGCTTTTTCCTGCTCTTGCCAAGTCCTCTGCCGGCTCTCTCTCCTATTACCTTTTATTACGCTTGCACTCATGCCTTTGCCTTTCACCACTTCAAAACTGCGCCTACTTCAATATTACCTTCATATGCTCTCTTTGCTTTTCGCCTTCCTCACTACACTAAGTACCATTTTTTAACGCTGTGTACTCACTCTTGCTAAGTACATGTGAACAGATCTTGAAGAAAAAAAAGAAAACAAAACATACTTTTCTTTTCTCTTTAATTCAAACCACTTTACAGAAAGTACAATTGTTTACAATGAACAAAGAAGTAGGTAGGTTTCCAATGCTTAATTAGTGTGTAAGAATATTGCAGAATCTGCAGTGCTGTGTACTTTGTAAAAACCATGAGAAGGGCTGGCTGGCTGGCTGGCTGGAGAAGAAATGATAAATGTCCTTTTTTTTAAGCATTCTCTCGGCCGGCCGTTTGGCGTATGATGTGTGGCAGAGCACTCTGGTACAGAGCGCCGCCAGTTCGAACCCCCACGATCCCGCTGCCACGGCCCTAGCTTGGGGGGCGGGGATGCGCATTTGCGTTTCCCCTTTTGCCTTTTCCTGCTCCAGCCAAGTCCTCCGCCTGCTCGACATCTCTCCTATTACCTTTTATTACGCTTGCACTCATGCCTTTGCCTTTCACCACTTCAAAACTGCGCCTACTTCAATATTACCTTCATATGCTCTCTTTGCTTTTCGCCTTCCTCACTACACTAAGTACCATTTTTTAACGCTGTGTACTCACTCTTGCTAAGTACATGTGAACAGATCTTGAAGAAAAAAAAGAAAACAAAACATACTTTTCTTTTCTCTTTAATTCAAACCACTTTACAGAAAGTACAATTGTTTACAATGAACAAAGAAGTAGGTAGGTTTCCAATGCTTAATTAGTGTGTAAGAATATTGCAGAATCTGCTGTGCTGTGTACTTTGTAAAAACCATGAGAAGGGCTGGCTGGCTGGCTGGCTGGAGAAGAAATGATAAATGTCCTTTTTTTTAAGCGTTCTCTCGGCCGGCCGTTTGGCGTATGATGTGTGGCAGAGCACTCTGGTACAGAGCGCCGCCAGTTCGAACCCCCACGATCTCGCTGCCACGGCCCTAGCTTGGGGGGCGGGGATGCGCATTCGCGTTTCCCCTTTTGCCTGCTCCAGCCAAGTCCTCCGCCTGCTCGACATCTCTCCTATTACCCTTTATTACGCTTGCACTCATGCCTTTGCCTTTCACCACTTCAAAACTGCGCCTACTTCAATATTACCTTCATATGCTCTCTTTGCTTTTCGCCTTCCTCACTACACTAAGTACCATTTTTTAACGCTGTGTACTCACTCTTGCTAAGTACATGTGAACAGATCTTGAAGAAAAAAAAGAAAACAAAACATACTTTTCTTTTCTCTTTAATTCAAACCACTTTACAGAAAGTACAATTGTTTACAATGAACAAAGAAGTAGGTAGGTTTCCAATGCTTAATTAGTGTGTAAGAATATTGCAGAATCTGCAGTGCTGTGTACTTTGTAAAAACCATGAGAAAAACAGCTGGCTGAAGAAGAAATGATAAATGTCCTTTTTTTTCAAGCCTTCTCTCGGCCTGGCTTGGGGGGCGGGGAGACGTGCACTCGCCTTTCCTTTTTGCTTTTTCCTGCTCTTGCCAAGTCCTCTGCCGGCTCTCTCTCCTATTACCTTTTATTACGCTTGCACTCATGCCTTTGCCTTTCACCACTTCAAAACTGCGCCTACTTCAATATTACCTTCATATGCTCTCTTTGCTTTTCGCCTTCCTCACTACACTAAGTACCATTTTTTAACGCTGTGTACTCACTCTTGCTAAGTACATGTGAACAGATCTTGAAGAAAAAAAAGAAAACAAAACATACTTTTCTTTTCTCTTTAATTCAAACCACTTTACAGAAAGTACAATTGTTTACAATGAACAAAGAAGTAGGTAGGTTTCCAATGCTTAATTAGTGTGTAAGAATATTGCAGAATCTGCAGTGCTGTGTACTTTGTAAAAACCATGAGAAAAACAGCTGGCTGAAGAAGAAATGATAAATGTCCTTTTTTTTCAAGCCTTCTCTCGGCCTGGCTTGGGGGGCGGGGAGACGTGCACTCGCCTTTCCTTTTTGCTTTTTCCTGCTCTTGCCAAGTCCTCTGCCGGCTCTCTCTCCTATTACCTTTTATTACGCTTGCACTCATGCCTTTGCCTTTCACCACTTCAAAACTGCGCCTACTTCAATATTACCTTCATATGCTCTCTTTGCTTTTCGCCTTCCTCACTACACTAAGTACCATTTTTTAACGCTGTGTACTCACTCTTGCTAAGTACATGTGAACAGATCTTGAAGAAAAAAAAGAAAACAAAACATACTTTTCTTTTCTCTTTAATTCAAACCACTTTACAGAAAGTACAATTGTTTACAATGAACAAAGAAGTAGGTAGGTTTCCAATGCTTAATTAGTGTGTAAGAATATTGCAGAATCTGCTGTGCTGTGTACTTTGTAAAAACCATGAGAAGGGCTGGCTGGCTGGCTGGCTGGAGAAGAAATGATAAATGTCCTTTTTTTTAAGCATTCTCTCGGCCGGCCGTTTGGCGTATGATGTGTGGCAGAGCACTCTGGTACAGAGCGCCGCCAGTTCGAACCCCCACGATCTCGCTGCCACGGCCCTAGCTTGGGGGGCGGGGATGCGCATTTGCGTTTCCCCTTTTGCCTTTTCCTGCTCCAGCCAAGTCCTCCGCCTGCTCGACATCTCTCCTATTACCTTTTATTACGCTTGCACTCATGCCTTTGCCTTTCACCACTTCAAAACTGCGCCTACTTCAATATTACCTTCATATGCTCTCTTTGCTTTTCGCCTTCCTCACTACACTAAGTACCATTTTTTAACGCTGTGTACTCACTCTTGCTAAGTACATGTGAACAGATCTTGAAGAAAAAAAAGAAAACAAAACATACTTTTCTTTTCTCTTTAATTCAAACCACTTTACAGAAAGTACAATTGTTTACAATGAACAAAGAAGTAGGTAGGTTTCCAATGCTTAATTAGTGTGTAAGAATATTGCAGAATCTGCTGTGCTGTGTACTTTGTAAAAACCATGAGAAGGGCTGGCTGGCTGGCTGGCTGGAGAAGAAATGATAAATGTCCTTTTTTTTAAGCATTCTCTTGGCCGGCCGTTTGGCGTATGATGTGTGGCAGAGCACTCTGGTACAGAGCGCCGCCAGTTCGAACCCCCACGATCTCGCTGCCACAGCCCTAGCTTGGGGGGCGGGGATGCGCATTTGCGTTTCCCCTTTTGCCTTTTCCTGCTCCAGCCAAGTCCTCCGCCTGCTCGACATCTCTCCTATTACCTTTTATTACGCTTGCACTCATGCCTTTGCCTTTCACCACTTCAAAACTGCGCCTACTTCAATATTACCTTCATATGCTCTCTTTGCTTTTCGCCTTCCTCACTACACTAAGTACCATTTTTTAACGCTGTGTACTCACTCTTGCTAAGTACATGTGAACAGATCTTGAAGAAAAAAAAGAAAACAAAACATACTTTTCTTTTCTCTTTAATTCAAACCACTTTACAGAAAGTACAATTGTTTACAATGAACAAAGAAGTAGGTAGGTTTCCAATGCTTAATTAGTGTGTAAGAATATTGCAGAATCTGCTGTGCTGTGTACTTTGTAAAAACCATGAGAAGGGCTGGCTGGCTGGCTGGCTGGAGAAGAAATGATAAATGTCCTTTTTTTTAAGCGTTCTCTCGGCCGTCCGTTTGGCGTATGATGTGTGGCAGAGCACTCTGGTACAGAGCGCCGCCAGTTCGAACCCCCACGATCTCGCTGCCACGGCCCTAGCTTGGGGGGCGGGGATGCGCATTCGCGTTTCCCCTTTTGCCTGCTCCAGCCAAGTCCTCCGCCTGCTCGACATCTCTCCTATTACCTTTTATTACGCTTGCACTCATGCCTTTGCCTTTCACCACTTCAAAACTGCGCCTACTTCAATATTACCTTCATATGCTCTCTTTGCTTTTCGCCTTCCTCACTACACTAAGTACCATTTTTTAACGCTGTGTACTCACTCTTGCTAAGTACATGTGAACAGATCTTGAAGAAAAAAAACAAAACAAAACATACTTTTCTTTTCTCTTTAATTCAAACCACTTTACAGAAAGTACAATTGTTTACAATGAACAAAGAAGTAGGTAGGTTTCCAATGCTTAATTAGTGTGTAAGAATATTGCAGAATCTGCAGTGCTGTGTACTTTGTAAAAACCATGAGAAAAACAGCTGGCTGAAGAAGAAATGATAAATGTCCTTTTTTTTCAAGCCTTCTCTCGGCCTGGCTTGGGGGGCGGGGAGACGTGCACTCGCCTTTCCTTTTTGCTTTTTCCTGCTCTTGCCAAGTCCTCTGCCGGCTCTCTCTCCTATTACCTTTTATTACGCTTGCACTCATGCCTTTGCCTTTCACCACTTCAAAACTGCGCCTACTTCAATATTACCTTCATATGCTCTCTTTGCTTTTCGCCTTCCTCACTACACTAAGTACCATTTTTTAACGCTGTGTACTCACTCTTGCTAAGTACATGTGAACAGATCTTGAAGAAAAAAAAGAAAACAAAACATACTTTTCTTTTCTCTTTAATTCAAACCACTTTACAGAAAGTACAATTGTTTACAATGAACAAAGAAGTAGGTAGGTTTCCAATGCTTAATTAGTGTGTAAGAATATTGCAGAATCTGCAGTGCTGTGTACTTTGTAAAAACCATGAGAAAAACAGCTGGCTGAAGAAGAAATGATAAATGTCCTTTTTTTTCAAGCCTTCTCTCGGCCTGGCTTGGGGGGCGGGGAGACGTGCACTCGCCTTTCCTTTTTGCTTTTTCCTGCTCTTGCCAAGTCCTCTGCCGGCTCTCTCTCCTATTACCTTTTATTACGCTTGCACTCATGCCTTTGCCTTTCACCACTTCAAAACTGCGCCTACTTCAATATTACCTTCATATGCTCTCTTTGCTTTTCGCCTTCCTCACTACACTAAGTACCATTTTTTAACGCTGTGTACTCACTCTTGCTAAGTACATGTGAACAGATCTTGAAGAAAAAAAAGAAAACAAAACATACTTTTCTTTTCTCTTTAATTCAAACCACTTTACAGAAAGTACAATTGTTTACAATGAACAAAGAAGTAGGTAGGTTTCCAATGCTTAATTAGTGTGTAAGAATATTGCAGAATCTGCTGTGCTGTGTACTTTGTAAAAACCATGAGAAGGGCTGGCTGGCTGGCTGGCTGGAGAAGAAATGATAAATGTCCTTTTTTTTAAGCATTCTCTCGGCCGGCCGTTTGGCGTATGATGTGTGGCAGAGCACTCTGGTACAGAGCGCCGCCAGTTCGAACCCCCACGATCTCGCTGCCACGGCCCTAGCTTGGGGGGCGGGGATGCGCATTTGCGTTTCCCCTTTTGCCTTTTCCTGCTCCAGCCAAGTCCTCCGCCTGCTCGACATCTCTCCTATTACCTTTTATTACGCTTGCACTCATGCCTTTGCCTTTCACCACTTCAAAACTGCGCCTACTTCAATATTACCTTCATATGCTCTCTTTGCTTTTCGCCTTCCTCACTACACTAAGTACCATTTTTTAACGCTGTGTACTCACTCTTGCTAAGTACATGTGAACAGATCTTGAAGAAAAAAAAGAAAACAAAACATACTTTTCTTTTCTCTTTAATTCAAACCACTTTACAGAAAGTACAATTGTTTACAATGAACAAAGAAGTAGGTAGGTTTCCAATGCTTAATTAGTGTGTAAGAATATTGCAGAATCTGCTGTGCTGTGTACTTTGTAAAAACCATGAGAAGGGCTGGCTGGCTGGCTGGCTGGAGAAGAAATGATAAATGTCCTTTTTTTTAAGCATTCTCTTGGCCGGCCGTTTGGCGTATGATGTGTGGCAGAGCACTCTGGTACAGAGCGCCGCCAGTTCGAACCCCCACGATCTCGCTGCCACAGCCCTAGCTTGGGGGGCGGGGATGCGCATTTGCGTTTCCCCTTTTGCCTTTTCCTGCTCCAGCCAAGTCCTCCGCCTGCTCGACATCTCTCCTATTACCTTTTATTACGCTTGCACTCATGCCTTTGCCTTTCACCACTTCAAAACTGCGCCTACTTCAATATTACCTTCATATGCTCTCTTTGCTTTTCGCCTTCCTCACTACACTAAGTACCATTTTTTAACGCTGTGTACTCACTCTTGCTAAGTACATGTGAACAGATCTTGAAGAAAAAAAAGAAAACAAAACATACTTTTCTTTTCTCTTTAATTCAAACCACTTTACAGAAAGTACAATTGTTTACAATGAACAAAGAAGTAGGTAGGTTTCCAATGCTTAATTAGTGTGTAAGAATATTGCAGAATCTGCTGTGCTGTGTACTTTGTAAAAACCATGAGAAGGGCTGGCTGGCTGGCTGGCTGGAGAAGAAATGATAAATGTCCTTTTTTTTAAGCGTTCTCTCGGCCGTCCGTTTGGCGTATGATGTGTGGCAGAGCACTCTGGTACAGAGCGCCGCCAGTTCGAACCCCCACGATCTCGCTGCCACGGCCCTAGCTTGGGGGGCGGGGATGCGCATTCGCGTTTCCCCTTTTGCCTGCTCCAGCCAAGTCCTCCGCCTGCTCGACATCTCTCCTATTACCTTTTATTACGCTTGCACTCATGCCTTTGCCTTTCACCACTTCAAAACTGCGCCTACTTCAATATTACCTTCATATGCTCTCTTTGCTTTTCGCCTTCCTCACTACACTAAGTACCATTTTTTAACGCTGTGTACTCACTCTTGCTAAGTACATGTGAACAGATCTTGAAGAAAAAAAAGAAAACAAAACATACTTTTCTTTTCTCTTTAATTCAAACCACTTTACAGAAAGTACAATTGTTTACAATGAACAAAGAAGTAGGTAGGTTTCCAATGCTTAATTAGTGTGTAAGAATATTGCAGAATCTGCAGTGCTGTGTACTTTGTAAAAACCATGAGAAAAACAGCTGGCTGAAGAAGAAATGATAAATGTCCTTTTTTTTCAAGCCTTCTCTCGGCCTGGCTTGGGGGGCGGGGAGACGTGCACTCGCCTTTCCTTTTTGCTTTTTCCTGCTCTTGCCAAGTCCTCTGCCGGCTCTCTCTCCTATTACCTTTTATTACGCTTGCACTCATGCCTTTGCCTTTCACCACTTCAAAACTGCGCCTACTTCAATATTACCTTCATATGCTCTCTTTGCTTTTCGCCTTCCTCACTACACTAAGTACCATTTTTTAACGCTGTGTACTCACTCTTGCTAAGTACATGTGAACAGATCTTGAAGAAAAAAAAGAAAACAAAACATACTTTTCTTTTCTCTTTAATTCAAACCACTTTACAGAAAGTACAATTGTTTACAATGAACAAAGAAGTAGGTAGGTTTCCAATGCTTAATTAGTGTGTAAGAATATTGCAGAATCTGCTGTGCTGTGTACTTTGTAAAAACCATGAGAAGGGCTGGCTGGCTGGCTGGCTGGAGAAGAAATGATAAATGTCCTTTTTTTTAAGCATTCTCTCGGCCGGCCGTTTGGCGTATGATGTGTGGCAGAGCACTCTGGTACAGAGCGCCGCCAGTTCGAACCCCCACGATCTCGCTGCCACGGCCCTAGCTTGGGGGGCGGGGATGCGCATTTGCGTTTCCCCTTTTGCCTTTTGCCTGCTCCAGCCAAGTCCTCCGCCTGCTCGACATCTCTCCTATTACCTTTTATTACGCTTGCACTCATGCCTTTGCCTTTCACCACTTCAAAACTGCGCCTACTTCAATATTACCTTCATATGCTCTCTTTGCTTTTCGCCTTCCTCACTACACTAAGTACCATTTTTTAACGCTGTGTACTCACTCTTGCTAAGTACATGTGAACAGATCTTGAAGAAAAAAAACAAAACAAAACATACTTTTCTTTTCTCTTTAATTCAAACCACTTTACAGAAAGTACAATTGTTTACAATGAACAAAGAAGTAGGTAGGTTTCCAATGCTTAATTAGTGTGTAAGAATATTGCAGAATCTGCAGTGCTGTGTACTTTGTAAAAACCATGAGAAAAACAGCTGGCTGAAGAAGAAATGATAAATGTCCTTTTTTTTCAAGCCTTCTCTCGGCCTGGCTTGGGGGGCGGGGAGACGTGCACTCGCCTTTCCTTTTTGCTTTTTCCTGCTCTTGCCAAGTCCTCTGCCGGCTCTCTCTCCTATTACCTTTTATTACGCTTGCACTCATGCCTTTGCCTTTCACCACTTCAAAACTGCGCCTACTTCAATATTACCTTCATATGCTCTCTTTGCTTTTCGCCTTCCTCACTACACTAAGTACCATTTTTTAACGCTGTGTACTCACTCTTGCTAAGTACATGTGAACAGATCTTGAAGAAAAAAAACAAAACAAAACATACTTTTCTTTTCTCTTTAATTCAAACCACTTTACAGAAAGTACAATTGTTTACAATGAACAAAGAAGTAGGTAGGTTTCCAATGCTTAATTAGTGTGTAAGAATATTGCAGAATCTGCAGTGCTGTGTACTTTGTAAAAACCATGAGAAAAACAGCTGGCTGAAGAAGAAATGATAAATGTCCTTTTTTTTCAAGCCTTCTCTCGGCCTGGCTTGGGGGGCGGGGAGACGTGCACTCGCCTTTCCTTTTTGCTTTTTCCTGCTCTTGCCAAGTCCTCTGCCGGCTCTCTCTCCTATTACCTTTTATTACGCTTGCACTCATGCCTTTGCCTTTCACCACTTCAAAACTGCGCCTACTTCAATATTACCTTCATATGCTCTCTTTGCTTTTCGCCTTCCTCACTACACTAAGTACCATTTTTTAACGCTGTGTACTCACTCTTGCTAAGTACATGTGAACAGATCTTGAAGAAAAAAAAGAAAACAAAACATACTTTTCTTTTCTCTTTAATTCAAACCACTTTACAGAAAGTACAATTGTTTACAATGAACAAAGAAGTAGGTAGGTTTCCAATGCTTAATTAGTGTGTAAGAATATTGCAGAATCTGCTGTGCTGTGTACTTTGTAAAAACCATGAGAAGGGCTGGCTGGCTGGCTGGCTGGAGAAGAAATGATAAATGTCCTTTTTTTTAAGCATTCTCTCGGCCGGCCGTTTGGCGTATGATGTGTGGCAGAGCACTCTGGTACAGAGCGCCGCCAGTTCGAACCCCCACGATCCCGCTGCCACGGCCCTAGCTTGGGGGGCGGGGATGCGCATTCGCGTTTCCCCTTTTGCCTGCTCCAGCCAAGTCCTCCGCCTGCTCGACATCTCTCCTATTACCCTTTATTACGCTTGCACTCATGCCTTTGCCTTTCACCACTTCAAAACTGCGCCTACTTCAATATTACCTTCATATGCTCTCTTTGCTTTTCGCCTTCCTCACTACACTAAGTACCATTTTTTAACGCTGTGTACTCACTCTTGCTAAGTACATGTGAACAGATCTTGAAGAAAAAAAAGAAAACAAAACATACTTTTCTTTTCTCTTTAATTCAAACCACTTTACAGAAAGTACAATTGTTTACAATGAACAAAGAAGTAGGTAGGTTTCCAATGCTTAATTAGTGTGTAAGAATATTGCAGAATCTGCAGTGCTGTGTACTTTGTAAAAACCATGAGAAAAACAGCTGGCTGAAGAAGAAATGATAAATGTCCTTTTTTTTCAAGCCTTCTCTCGGCCTGGCTTGGGGGGCGGGGAGACGTGCACTCGCCTTTCCTTTTTGCTTTTTCCTGCTCTTGCCAAGTCCTCTGCCGGCTCTCTCTCCTATTACCTTTTATTACGCTTGCACTCATGCCTTTGCCTTTCACCACTTCAAAACTGCGCCTACTTCAATATTACCTTCATATGCTCTCTTTGCTTTTCGCCTTCCTCACTACACTAAGTACCATTTTTTAACGCTGTGTACTCACTCTTGCTAAGTACATGTGAACAGATCTTGAAGAAAAAAAAGAAAACAAAACATACTTTTCTTTTCTCTTTAATTCAAACCACTTTACAGAAAGTACAATTGTTTACAATGAACAAAGAAGTAGGTAGGTTTCCAATGCTTAATTAGTGTGTAAGAATATTGCAGAATCTGCAGTGCTGTGTACTTTGTAAAAACCATGAGAAAAACAGCTGGCTGAAGAAGAAATGATAAATGTCCTTTTTTTTCAAGCCTTCTCTCGGCCTGGCTTGGGGGGCGGGGAGACGTGCACTCGCCTTTCCTTTTTGCTTTTTCCTGCTCTTGCCAAGTCCTCTGCCGGCTCTCTCTCCTATTACCTTTTATTACGCTTGCACTCATGCCTTTGCCTTTCACCACTTCAAAACTGCGCCTACTTCAATATTACCTTCATATGCTCTCTTTGCTTTTCGCCTTCCTCACTACACTAAGTACCATTTTTTAACGCTGTGTACTCACTCTTGCTAAGTACATGTGAACAGATCTTGAAGAAAAAAAAGAAAACAAAACATACTTTTCTTTTCTCTTTAATTCAAACCACTTTACAGAAAGTACAATTGTTTACAATGAACAAAGAAGTAGGTAGGTTTCCAATGCTTAATTAGTGTGTAAGAATATTGCAGAATCTGCTGTGCTGTGTACTTTGTAAAAACCATGAGAAGGGCTGGCTGGCTGGCTGGCTGGAGAAGAAATGATAAATGTCCTTTTTTTTAAGCATTCTCTCGGCCGGCCGTTTGGCGTATGATGTGTGGCAGAGCACTCTGGTACAGAGCGCCGCCAGTTCGAACCCCCACGATCTCGCTGCCACGGCCCTAGCTTGGGGGGCGGGGATGCGCATTTGCGTTTCCCCTTTTGCCTTTTCCTGCTCCAGCCAAGTCCTCCGCCTGCTCGACATCTCTCCTATTACCTTTTATTACGCTTGCACTCATGCCTTTGCCTTTCACCACTTCAAAACTGCGCCTACTTCAATATTACCTTCATATGCTCTCTTTGCTTTTCGCCTTCCTCACTACACTAAGTACCATTTTTTAACGCTGTGTACTCACTCTTGCTAAGTACATGTGAACAGATCTTGAAGAAAAAAAAGAAAACAAAACATACTTTTCTTTTCTCTTTAATTCAAACCACTTTACAGAAAGTACAATTGTTTACAATGAACAAAGAAGTAGGTAGGTTTCCAATGCTTAATTAGTGTGTAAGAATATTGCAGAATCTGCTGTGCTGTGTACTTTGTAAAAACCATGAGAAGGGCTGGCTGGCTGGCTGGCTGGAGAAGAAATGATAAATGTCCTTTTTTTTAAGCATTCTCTTGGCCGGCCGTTTGGCGTATGATGTGTGGCAGAGCACTCTGGTACAGAGCGCCGCCAGTTCGAACCCCCACGATCTCGCTGCCACAGCCCTAGCTTGGGGGGCGGGGATGCGCATTTGCGTTTCCCCTTTTGCCTTTTCCTGCTCCAGCCAAGTCCTCCGCCTGCTCGACATCTCTCCTATTACCTTTTATTACGCTTGCACTCATGCCTTTGCCTTTCACCACTTCAAAACTGCGCCTACTTCAATATTACCTTCATATGCTCTCTTTGCTTTTCGCCTTCCTCACTACACTAAGTACCATTTTTTAACGCTGTGTACTCACTCTTGCTAAGTACATGTGAACAGATCTTGAAGAAAAAAAAGAAAACAAAACATACTTTTCTTTTCTCTTTAATTCAAACCACTTTACAGAAAGTACAATTGTTTACAATGAACAAAGAAGTAGGTAGGTTTCCAATGCTTAATTAGTGTGTAAGAATATTGCAGAATCTGCTGTGCTGTGTACTTTGTAAAAACCATGAGAAGGGCTGGCTGGCTGGCTGGCTGGAGAAGAAATGATAAATGTCCTTTTTTTTAAGCGTTCTCTCGGCCGTCCGTTTGGCGTATGATGTGTGGCAGAGCACTCTGGTACAGAGCGCCGCCAGTTCGAACCCCCACGATCTCGCTGCCACGGCCCTAGCTTGGGGGGCGGGGATGCGCATTCGCGTTTCCCCTTTTGCCTGCTCCAGCCAAGTCCTCCGCCTGCTCGACATCTCTCCTATTACCTTTTATTACGCTTGCACTCATGCCTTTGCCTTTCACCACTTCAAAACTGCGCCTACTTCAATATTACCTTCATATGCTCTCTTTGCTTTTCGCCTTCCTCACTACACTAAGTACCATTTTTTAACGCTGTGTACTCACTCTTGCTAAGTACATGTGAACAGATCTTGAAGAAAAAAAACAAAACAAAACATACTTTTCTTTTCTCTTTAATTCAAACCACTTTACAGAAAGTACAATTGTTTACAATGAACAAAGAAGTAGGTAGGTTTCCAATGCTTAATTAGTGTGTAAGAATATTGCAGAATCTGCAGTGCTGTGTACTTTGTAAAAACCATGAGAAAAACAGCTGGCTGAAGAAGAAATGATAAATGTCCTTTTTTTTCAAGCCTTCTCTCGGCCTGGCTTGGGGGGCGGGGAGACGTGCACTCGCCTTTCCTTTTTGCTTTTTCCTGCTCTTGCCAAGTCCTCTGCCGGCTCTCTCTCCTATTACCTTTTATTACGCTTGCACTCATGCCTTTGCCTTTCACCACTTCAAAACTGCGCCTACTTCAATATTACCTTCATATGCTCTCTTTGCTTTTCGCCTTCCTCACTACACTAAGTACCATTTTTTAACGCTGTGTACTCACTCTTGCTAAGTACATGTGAACAGATCTTGAAGAAAAAAAACAAAACAAAACATACTTTTCTTTTCTCTTTAATTCAAACCACTTTACAGAAAGTACAATTGTTTACAATGAACAAAGAAGTAGGTAGGTTTCCAATGCTTAATTAGTGTGTAAGAATATTGCAGAATCTGCAGTGCTGTGTACTTTGTAAAAACCATGAGAAAAACAGCTGGCTGAAGAAGAAATGATAAATGTCCTTTTTTTTCAAGCCTTCTCTCGGCCTGGCTTGGGGGGCGGGGAGACGTGCACTCGCCTTTCCTTTTTGCTTTTTCCTGCTCTTGCCAAGTCCTCTGCCGGCTCTCTCTCCTATTACCTTTTATTACGCTTGCACTCATGCCTTTGCCTTTCACCACTTCAAAACTGCGCCTACTTCAATATTACCTTCATATGCTCTCTTTGCTTTTCGCCTTCCTCACTACACTAAGTACCATTTTTTAACGCTGTGTACTCACTCTTGCTAAGTACATGTGAACAGATCTTGAAGAAAAAAAAGAAAACAAAACATACTTTTCTTTTCTCTTTAATTCAAACCACTTTACAGAAAGTACAATTGTTTACAATGAACAAAGAAGTAGGTAGGTTTCCAATGCTTAATTAGTGTGTAAGAATATTGCAGAATCTGCTGTGCTGTGTACTTTGTAAAAACCATGAGAAGGGCTGGCTGGCTGGCTGGCTGGAGAAGAAATGATAAATGTCCTTTTTTTTAAGCATTCTCTCGGCCGGCCGTTTGGCGTATGATGTGTGGCAGAGCACTCTGGTACAGAGCGCCGCCAGTTCGAACCCCCACGATCCCGCTGCCACGGCCCTAGCTTGGGGGGCGGGGATGCGCATTTGCGTTTCCCCTTTTGCCTTTTCCTGCTCCAGCCAAGTCCTCCGCCTGCTCGACATCTCTCCTATTACCTTTTATTACGCTTGCACTCATGCCTTTGCCTTTCACCACTTCAAAACTGCGCCTACTTCAATATTACCTTCATATGCTCTCTTTGCTTTTCGCCTTCCTCACTACACTAAGTACCATTTTTTAACGCTGTGTACTCACTCTTGCTAAGTACATGTGAACAGATCTTGAAGAAAAAAAAGAAAACAAAACATACTTTTCTTTTCTCTTTAATTCAAACCACTTTACAGAAAGTACAATTGTTTACAATGAACAAAGAAGTAGGTAGGTTTCCAATGCTTAATTAGTGTGTAAGAATATTGCAGAATCTGCTGTGCTGTGTACTTTGTAAAAACCATGAGAAGGGCTGGCTGGCTGGCTGGCTGGAGAAGAAATGATAAATGTCCTTTTTTTTAAGCGTTCTCTCGGCCGGCCGTTTGGCGTATGATGTGTGGCAGAGCACTCTGGTACAGAGCGCCGCCAGTTCGAACCCCCACGATCTCGCTGCCACGGCCCTAGCTTGGGGGGCGGGGATGCGCATTCGCGTTTCCCCTTTTGCCTGCTCCAGCCAAGTCCTCCGCCTGCTCGACATCTCTCCTATTACCCTTTATTACGCTTGCACTCATGCCTTTGCCTTTCACCACTTCAAAACTGCGCCTACTTCAATATTACCTTCATATGCTCTCTTTGCTTTTCGCCTTCCTCACTACACTAAGTACCATTTTTTAACGCTGTGTACTCACTCTTGCTAAGTACATGTGAACAGATCTTGAAGAAAAAAAAGAAAACAAAACATACTTTTCTTTTCTCTTTAATTCAAACCACTTTACAGAAAGTACAATTGTTTACAATGAACAAAGAAGTAGGTAGGTTTCCAATGCTTAATTAGTGTGTAAGAATATTGCAGAATCTGCAGTGCTGTGTACTTTGTAAAAACCATGAGAAAAACAGCTGGCTGAAGAAGAAATGATAAATGTCCTTTTTTTTCAAGCCTTCTCTCGGCCTGGCTTGGGGGGCGGGGAGACGTGCACTCGCCTTTCCTTTTTGCTTTTTCCTGCTCTTGCCAAGTCCTCTGCCGGCTCTCTCTCCTATTACCTTTTATTACGCTTGCACTCATGCCTTTGCCTTTCACCACTTCAAAACTGCGCCTACTTCAATATTACCTTCATATGCTCTCTTTGCTTTTCGCCTTCCTCACTACACTAAGTACCATTTTTTAACGCTGTGTACTCACTCTTGCTAAGTACATGTGAACAGATCTTGAAGAAAAAAAAGAAAACAAAACATACTTTTCTTTTCTCTTTAATTCAAACCACTTTACAGAAAGTACAATTGTTTACAATGAACAAAGAAGTAGGTAGGTTTCCAATGCTTAATTAGTGTGTAAGAATATTGCAGAATCTGCAGTGCTGTGTACTTTGTAAAAACCATGAGAAAAACAGCTGGCTGAAGAAGAAATGATAAATGTCCTTTTTTTTCAAGCCTTCTCTCGGCCTGGCTTGGGGGGCGGGGAGACGTGCACTCGCCTTTCCTTTTTGCTTTTTCCTGCTCTTGCCAAGTCCTCTGCCGGCTCTCTCTCCTATTACCTTTTATTACGCTTGCACTCATGCCTTTGCCTTTCACCACTTCAAAACTGCGCCTACTTCAATATTACCTTCATATGCTCTCTTTGCTTTTCGCCTTCCTCACTACACTAAGTACCATTTTTTAACGCTGTGTACTCACTCTTGCTAAGTACATGTGAACAGATCTTGAAGAAAAAAAAGAAAACAAAACATACTTTTCTTTTCTCTTTAATTCAAACCACTTTACAGAAAGTACAATTGTTTACAATGAACAAAGAAGTAGGTAGGTTTCCAATGCTTAATTAGTGTGTAAGAATATTGCAGAATCTGCTGTGCTGTGTACTTTGTAAAAACCATGAGAAGGGCTGGCTGGCTGGCTGGCTGGAGAAGAAATGATAAATGTCCTTTTTTTTAAGCATTCTCTCGGCCGGCCGTTTGGCGTATGATGTGTGGCAGAGCACTCTGGTACAGAGCGCCGCCAGTTCGAACCCCCACGATCTCGCTGCCACGGCCCTAGCTTGGGGGGCGGGGATGCGCATTTGCGTTTCCCCTTTTGCCTTTTCCTGCTCCAGCCAAGTCCTCCGCCTGCTCGACATCTCTCCTATTACCTTTTATTACGCTTGCACTCATGCCTTTGCCTTTCACCACTTCAAAACTGCGCCTACTTCAATATTACCTTCATATGCTCTCTTTGCTTTTCGCCTTCCTCACTACACTAAGTACCATTTTTTAACGCTGTGTACTCACTCTTGCTAAGTACATGTGAACAGATCTTGAAGAAAAAAAAGAAAACAAAACATACTTTTCTTTTCTCTTTAATTCAAACCACTTTACAGAAAGTACAATTGTTTACAATGAACAAAGAAGTAGGTAGGTTTCCAATGCTTAATTAGTGTGTAAGAATATTGCAGAATCTGCTGTGCTGTGTACTTTGTAAAAACCATGAGAAGGGCTGGCTGGCTGGCTGGCTGGAGAAGAAATGATAAATGTCCTTTTTTTTAAGCATTCTCTTGGCCGGCCGTTTGGCGTATGATGTGTGGCAGAGCACTCTGGTACAGAGCGCCGCCAGTTCGAACCCCCACGATCTCGCTGCCACAGCCCTAGCTTGGGGGGCGGGGATGCGCATTTGCGTTTCCCCTTTTGCCTTTTCCTGCTCCAGCCAAGTCCTCCGCCTGCTCGACATCTCTCCTATTACCTTTTATTACGCTTGCACTCATGCCTTTGCCTTTCACCACTTCAAAACTGCGCCTACTTCAATATTACCTTCATATGCTCTCTTTGCTTTTCGCCTTCCTCACTACACTAAGTACCATTTTTTAACGCTGTGTACTCACTCTTGCTAAGTACATGTGAACAGATCTTGAAGAAAAAAAAGAAAACAAAACATACTTTTCTTTTCTCTTTAATTCAAACCACTTTACAGAAAGTACAATTGTTTACAATGAACAAAGAAGTAGGTAGGTTTCCAATGCTTAATTAGTGTGTAAGAATATTGCAGAATCTGCTGTGCTGTGTACTTTGTAAAAACCATGAGAAGGGCTGGCTGGCTGGCTGGCTGGAGAAGAAATGATAAATGTCCTTTTTTTTAAGCGTTCTCTCGGCCGTCCGTTTGGCGTATGATGTGTGGCAGAGCACTCTGGTACAGAGCGCCGCCAGTTCGAACCCCCACGATCTCGCTGCCACGGCCCTAGCTTGGGGGGCGGGGATGCGCATTCGCGTTTCCCCTTTTGCCTGCTCCAGCCAAGTCCTCCGCCTGCTCGACATCTCTCCTATTACCTTTTATTACGCTTGCACTCATGCCTTTGCCTTTCACCACTTCAAAACTGCGCCTACTTCAATATTACCTTCATATGCTCTCTTTGCTTTTCGCCTTCCTCACTACACTAAGTACCATTTTTTAACGCTGTGTACTCACTCTTGCTAAGTACATGTGAACAGATCTTGAAGAAAAAAAACAAAACAAAACATACTTTTCTTTTCTCTTTAATTCAAACCACTTTACAGAAAGTACAATTGTTTACAATGAACAAAGAAGTAGGTAGGTTTCCAATGCTTAATTAGTGTGTAAGAATATTGCAGAATCTGCAGTGCTGTGTACTTTGTAAAAACCATGAGAAAAACAGCTGGCTGAAGAAGAAATGATAAATGTCCTTTTTTTTCAAGCCTTCTCTCGGCCTGGCTTGGGGGGCGGGGAGACGTGCACTCGCCTTTCCTTTTTGCTTTTTCCTGCTCTTGCCAAGTCCTCTGCCGGCTCTCTCTCCTATTACCTTTTATTACGCTTGCACTCATGCCTTTGCCTTTCACCACTTCAAAACTGCGCCTACTTCAATATTACCTTCATATGCTCTCTTTGCTTTTCGCCTTCCTCACTACACTAAGTACCATTTTTTAACGCTGTGTACTCACTCTTGCTAAGTACATGTGAACAGATCTTGAAGAAAAAAAAGAAAACAAAACATACTTTTCTTTTCTCTTTAATTCAAACCACTTTACAGAAAGTACAATTGTTTACAATGAACAAAGAAGTAGGTAGGTTTCCAATGCTTAATTAGTGTGTAAGAATATTGCAGAATCTGCAGTGCTGTGTACTTTGTAAAAACCATGAGAAAAACAGCTGGCTGAAGAAGAAATGATAAATGTCCTTTTTTTTCAAGCCTTCTCTCGGCCTGGCTTGGGGGGCGGGGAGACGTGCACTCGCCTTTCCTTTTTGCTTTTTCCTGCTCTTGCCAAGTCCTCTGCCGGCTCTCTCTCCTATTACCTTTTATTACGCTTGCACTCATGCCTTTGCCTTTCACCACTTCAAAACTGCGCCTACTTCAATATTACCTTCATATGCTCTCTTTGCTTTTCGCCTTCCTCACTACACTAAGTACCATTTTTTAACGCTGTGTACTCACTCTTGCTAAGTACATGTGAACAGATCTTGAAGAAAAAAAAGAAAACAAAACATACTTTTCTTTTCTCTTTAATTCAAACCACTTTACAGAAAGTACAATTGTTTACAATGAACAAAGAAGTAGGTAGGTTTCCAATGCTTAATTAGTGTGTAAGAATATTGCAGAATCTGCTGTGCTGTGTACTTTGTAAAAACCATGAGAAGGGCTGGCTGGCTGGCTGGCTGGAGAAGAAATGATAAATGTCCTTTTTTTTAAGCATTCTCTCAGCCGGCCGTTTGGCGTATGATGTGTGGCAGAGCACTCTGGTACAGAGCGCCGCCAGTTCGAACCCCCACGATCTCGCTGCCACAGCCCTAGCTTGGGGGGCGGGGATGCGCATTTGCGTTTCCCCTTTTGCCTTTTCCTGCTCCAGCCAAGTCCTCCGCCTGCTCGACATCTCTCCTATTACCTTTTATTACGCTTGCACTCATGCCTTTGCCTTTCACCACTTCAAAACTGCGCCTACTTCAATATTACCTTCATATGCTCTCTTTGCTTTTCGCCTTCCTCACTACACTAAGTACCATTTTTTAACGCTGTGTACTCACTCTTGCTAAGTACATGTGAACAGATCTTGAAGAAAAAAAAGAAAACAAAACATACTTTTCTTTTCTCTTTAATTCAAACCACTTTACAGAAAGTACAATTGTTTACAATGAACAAAGAAGTAGGTAGGTTTCCAATGCTTAATTAGTGTGTAAGAATATTGCAGAATCTGCTGTGCTGTGTACTTTGTAAAAACCATGAGAAGGGCTGGCTGGCTGGCTGGCTGGAGAAGAAATGATAAATGTCCTTTTTTTTAAGCGTTCTCTCGGCCGGCCGTTTGGCGTATGATGTGTGGCAGAGCACTCTGGTACAGAGCGCCGCCAGTTCGAACCCCCACGATCTCGCTGCCACGGCCCTAGCTTGGGGGGCGGGGATGCGCATTCGCGTTTCCCCTTTTGCCTGCTCCAGCCAAGTCCTCCGCCTGCTCGACATCTCTCCTATTACCCTTTATTACGCTTGCACTCATGCCTTTGCCTTTCACCACTTCAAAACTGCGCCTACTTCAATATTACCTTCATATGCTCTCTTTGCTTTTCGCCTTCCTCACTACACTAAGTACCATTTTTTAACGCTGTGTACTCACTCTTGCTAAGTACATGTGAACAGATCTTGAAGAAAAAAAAGAAAACAAAACATACTTTTCTTTTCTCTTTAATTCAAACCACTTTACAGAAAGTACAATTGTTTACAATGAACAAAGAAGTAGGTAGGTTTCCAATGCTTAATTAGTGTGTAAGAATATTGCAGAATCTGCAGTGCTGTGTACTTTGTAAAAACCATGAGAAAAACAGCTGGCTGAAGAAGAAATGATAAATGTCCTTTTTTTTCAAGCCTTCTCTCGGCCTGGCTTGGGGGGCGGGGAGACGTGCACTCGCCTTTCCTTTTTGCTTTTTCCTGCTCTTGCCAAGTCCTCTGCCGGCTCTCTCTCCTATTACCTTTTATTACGCTTGCACTCATGCCTTTGCCTTTCACCACTTCAAAACTGCGCCTACTTCAATATTACCTTCATATGCTCTCTTTGCTTTTCGCCTTCCTCACTACACTAAGTACCATTTTTTAACGCTGTGTACTCACTCTTGCTAAGTACATGTGAACAGATCTTGAAGAAAAAAAACAAAACAAAACATACTTTTCTTTTCTCTTTAATTCAAACCACTTTACAGAAAGTACAATTGTTTACAATGAACAAAGAAGTAGGTAGGTTTCCAATGCTTAATTAGTGTGTAAGAATATTGCAGAATCTGCAGTGCTGTGTACTTTGTAAAAACCATGAGAAAAACAGCTGGCTGAAGAAGAAATGATAAATGTCCTTTTTTTTCAAGCCTTCTCTCGGCCTGGCTTGGGGGGCGGGGAGACGTGCACTCGCCTTTCCTTTTTGCTTTTTCCTGCTCTTGCCAAGTCCTCTGCCGGCTCTCTCTCCTATTACCTTTTATTACGCTTGCACTCATGCCTTTGCCTTTCACCACTTCAAAACTGCGCCTACTTCAATATTACCTTCATATGCTCTCTTTGCTTTTCGCCTTCCTCACTACACTAAGTACCATTTTTTAACGCTGTGTACTCACTCTTGCTAAGTACATGTGAACAGATCTTGAAGAAAAAAAAGAAAACAAAACATACTTTTCTTTTCTCTTTAATTCAAACCACTTTACAGAAAGTACAATTGTTTACAATGAACAAAGAAGTAGGTAGGTTTCCAATGCTTAATTAGTGTGTAAGAATATTGCAGAATCTGCTGTGCTGTGTACTTTGTAAAAACCATGAGAAGGGCTGGCTGGCTGGCTGGCTGGAGAAGAAATGATAAATGTCCTTTTTTTTAAGCGTTCTCTCGGCCGGCCGTTTGGCGTATGATGTGTGGCAGAGCACTCTGGTACAGAGCGCCGCCAGTTCGAACCCCCACGATCTCGCTGCCACGGCCCTAGCTTGGGGGGCGGGGATGCGCATTCGCGTTTCCCCTTTTGCCTTTTCCTGCTCCAGCCAAGTCCTCCGCCTGCTCGACATCTCTCCTATTACCTTTTATTACGCTTGCACTCATGCCTTTGCCTTTCACCACTTCAAAACTGCGCCTACTTCAATATTACCTTCATATGCTCTCTTTGCTTTTCGCCTTCCTCACTACACTAAGTACCATTTTTTAACGCTGTGTACTCACTCTTGCTAAGTACATGTGAACAGATCTTGAAGAAAAAAAAGAAAACAAAACATACTTTTCTTTTCTCTTTAATTCAAACCACTTTACAGAAAGTACAATTGTTTACAATGAACAAAGAAGTAGGTAGGTTTCCAATGCTTAATTAGTGTGTAAGAATATTGCAGAATCTGCAGTGCTGTGTACTTTGTAAAAACCATGAGAAAAACAGCTGGCTGAAGAAGAAATGATAAATGTCCTTTTTTTTCAAGCCTTCTCTCGGCCTGGCTTGGGGGGCGGGGAGACGTGCACTCGCCTTTCCTTTTTGCTTTTTCCTGCTCTTGCCAAGTCCTCTGCCGGCTCTCTCTCCTATTACCTTTTATTACGCTTGCACTCATGCCTTTGCCTTTCACCACTTCAAAACTGCGCCTACTTCAATATTACCTTCATATGCTCTCTTTGCTTTTCGCCTTCCTCACTACACTAAGTACCATTTTTTAACGCTGTGTACTCACTCTTGCTAAGTACATGTGAACAGATCTTGAAGAAAAAAAAGAAAACAAAACATACTTTTCTTTTCTCTTTAATTCAAACCACTTTACAGAAAGTACAATTGTTTACAATGAACAAAGAAGTAGGTAGGTTTCCAATGCTTAATTAGTGTGTAAGAATATTGCAGAATCTGCTGTGCTGTGTACTTTGTAAAAACCATGAGAAGGGCTGGCTGGCTGGCTGGCTGGAGAAGAAATGATAAATGTCCTTTTTTTTAAGCATTCTCTCGGCCGGCCGTTTGGCGTATGATGTGTGGCAGAGCACTCTGGTACAGAGCGCCGCCAGTTCGAACCCCCACGATCTCGCTGCCACGGCCCTAGCTTGGGGGGCGGGGATGCGCATTTGCGTTTCCCCTTTTGCCTTTTCCTGCTCCAGCCAAGTCCTCCGCCTGCTCGACATCTCTCCTATTACCTTTTATTACGCTTGCACTCATGCCTTTGCCTTTCACCACTTCAAAACTGCGCCTACTTCAATATTACCTTCATATGCTCTCTTTGCTTTTCGCCTTCCTCACTACACTAAGTACCATTTTTTAACGCTGTGTACTCACTCTTGCTAAGTACATGTGAACAGATCTTGAAGAAAAAAAACAAAACAAAACATACTTTTCTTTTCTCTTTAATTCAAACCACTTTACAGAAAGTACAATTGTTTACAATGAACAAAGAAGTAGGTAGGTTTCCAATGCTTAATTAGTGTGTAAGAATATTGCAGAATCTGCAGTGCTGTGTACTTTGTAAAAACCATGAGAAAAACAGCTGGCTGAAGAAGAAATGATAAATGTCCTTTTTTTTCAAGCCTTCTCTCGGCCTGGCTTGGGGGGCGGGGAGACGTGCACTCGCCTTTCCTTTTTGCTTTTTCCTGCTCTTGCCAAGTCCTCTGCCGGCTCTCTCTCCTATTACCTTTTATTACGCTTGCACTCATGCCTTTGCCTTTCACCACTTCAAAACTGCGCCTACTTCAATATTACCTTCATATGCTCTCTTTGCTTTTCGCCTTCCTCACTACACTAAGTACCATTTTTTAACGCTGTGTACTCACTCTTGCTAAGTACATGTGAACAGATCTTGAAGAAAAAAAAGAAAACAAAACATACTTTTCTTTTCTCTTTAATTCAAACCACTTTACAGAAAGTACAATTGTTTACAATGAACAAAGAAGTAGGTAGGTTTCCAATGCTTAATTAGTGTGTAAGAATATTGCAGAATCTGCAGTGCTGTGTACTTTGTAAAAACCATGAGAAAAACAGCTGGCTGAAGAAGAAATGATAAATGTCCTTTTTTTTCAAGCCTTCTCTCGGCCTGGCTTGGGGGGCGGGGAGACGTGCACTCGCCTTTCCTTTTTGCTTTTTCCTGCTCTTGCCAAGTCCTCTGCCGGCTCTCTCTCCTATTACCTTTTATTACGCTTGCACTCATGCCTTTGCCTTTCACCACTTCAAAACTGCGCCTACTTCAATATTACCTTCATATGCTCTCTTTGCTTTTCGCCTTCCTCACTACACTAAGTACCATTTTTTAACGCTGTGTACTCACTCTTGCTAAGTACATGTGAACAGATCTTGAAGAAAAAAAACAAAACAAAACATACTTTTCTTTTCTCTTTAATTCAAACCACTTTACAGAAAGTACAATTGTTTACAATGAACAAAGAAGTAGGTAGGTTTCCAATGCTTAATTAGTGTGTAAGAATATTGCAGAATCTGCAGTGCTGTGTACTTTGTAAAAACCATGAGAAAAACAGCTGGCTGAAGAAGAAATGATAAATGTCCTTTTTTTTCAAGCCTTCTCTCGGCCTGGCTTGGGGGGCGGGGAGACGTGCACTCGCCTTTCCTTTTTGCTTTTTCCTGCTCTTGCCAAGTCCTCTGCCGGCTCTCTCTCCTATTACCTTTTATTACGCTTGCACTCATGCCTTTGCCTTTCACCACTTCAAAACTGCGCCTACTTCAATATTACCTTCATATGCTCTCTTTGCTTTTCGCCTTCCTCACTACACTAAGTACCATTTTTTAACGCTGTGTACTCACTCTTGCTAAGTACATGTGAACAGATCTTGAAGAAAAAAAAGAAAACAAAACATACTTTTCTTTTCTCTTTAATTCAAACCACTTTACAGAAAGTACAATTGTTTACAATGAACAAAGAAGTAGGTAGGTTTCCAATGCTTAATTAGTGTGTAAGAATATTGCAGAATCTGCTGTGCTGTGTACTTTGTAAAAACCATGAGAAGGGCTGGCTGGCTGGCTGGCTGGAGAAGAAATGATAAATGTCCTTTTTTTTAAGCGTTCTCTCGGCCGTCCGTTTGGCGTATGATGTGTGGCAGAGCACTCTGGTACAGAGCGCCGCCAGTTCGAACCCCCACGATCTCGCTGCCACGGCCCTAGCTTGGGGGGCGGGGATGCGCATTCGCGTTTCCCCTTTTGCCTTTTGCCTGCTCCAGCCAAGTCCTCCGCCTGCTCGACATCTCTCCTATTACCTTTTATTACGCTTGCACTCATGCCTTTGCCTTTCACCACTTCAAAACTGCGCCTACTTCAATATTACCTTCATATGCTCTCTTTGCTTTTCGCCTTCCTCACTACACTAAGTACCATTTTTTAACGCTGTGTACTCACTCTTGCTAAGTACATGTGAACAGATCTTGAAGAAAAAAAACAAAACAAAACATACTTTTCTTTTCTCTTTAATTCAAACCACTTTACAGAAAGTACAATTGTTTACAATGAACAAAGAAGTAGGTAGGTTTCCAATGCTTAATTAGTGTGTAAGAATATTGCAGAATCTGCAGTGCTGTGTACTTTGTAAAAACCATGAGAAAAACAGCTGGCTGAAGAAGAAATGATAAATGTCCTTTTTTTTCAAGCCTTCTCTCGGCCTGGCTTGGGGGGCGGGGAGACGTGCACTCGCCTTTCCTTTTTGCTTTTTCCTGCTCTTGCCAAGTCCTCTGCCGGCTCTCTCTCCTATTACCTTTTATTACGCTTGCACTCATGCCTTTGCCTTTCACCACTTCAAAACTGCGCCTACTTCAATATTACCTTCATATGCTCTCTTTGCTTTTCGCCTTCCTCACTACACTAAGTACCATTTTTTAACGCTGTGTACTCACTCTTGCTAAGTACATGTGAACAGATCTTGAAGAAAAAAAAGAAAACAAAACATACTTTTCTTTTCTCTTTAATTCAAACCACTTTACAGAAAGTACAATTGTTTACAATGAACAAAGAAGTAGGTAGGTTTCCAATGCTTAATTAGTGTGTAAGAATATTGCAGAATCTGCAGTGCTGTGTACTTTGTAAAAACCATGAGAAAAACAGCTGGCTGAAGAAGAAATGATAAATGTCCTTTTTTTTCAAGCCTTCTCTCGGCCTGGCTTGGGGGGCGGGGAGACGTGCACTCGCCTTTCCTTTTTGCTTTTTCCTGCTCTTGCCAAGTCCTCTGCCGGCTCTCTCTCCTATTACCTTTTATTACGCTTGCACTCATGCCTTTGCCTTTCACCACTTCAAAACTGCGCCTACTTCAATATTACCTTCATATGCTCTCTTTGCTTTTCGCCTTCCTCACTACACTAAGTACCATTTTTTAACGCTGTGTACTCACTCTTGCTAAGTACATGTGAACAGATCTTGAAGAAAAAAAAGAAAACAAAACATACTTTTCTTTTCTCTTTAATTCAAACCACTTTACAGAAAGTACAATTGTTTACAATGAACAAAGAAGTAGGTAGGTTTCCAATGCTTAATTAGTGTGTAAGAATATTGCAGAATCTGCTGTGCTGTGTACTTTGTAAAAACCATGAGAAGGGCTGGCTGGCTGGCTGGCTGGAGAAGAAATGATAAATGTCCTTTTTTTTAAGCATTCTCTCAGCCGGCCGTTTGGCGTATGATGTGTGGCAGAGCACTCTGGTACAGAGCGCCGCCAGTTCGAACCCCCACGATCTCGCTGCCACAGCCCTAGCTTGGGGGGCGGGGATGCGCATTTGCGTTTCCCCTTTTGCCTTTTCCTGCTCCAGCCAAGTCCTCCGCCTGCTCGACATCTCTCCTATTACCTTTTATTACGCTTGCACTCATGCCTTTGCCTTTCACCACTTCAAAACTGCGCCTACTTCAATATTACCTTCATATGCTCTCTTTGCTTTTCGCCTTCCTCACTACACTAAGTACCATTTTTTAACGCTGTGTACTCACTCTTGCTAAGTACATGTGAACAGATCTTGAAGAAAAAAAAGAAAACAAAACATACTTTTCTTTTCTCTTTAATTCAAACCACTTTACAGAAAGTACAATTGTTTACAATGAACAAAGAAGTAGGTAGGTTTCCAATGCTTAATTAGTGTGTAAGAATATTGCAGAATCTGCTGTGCTGTGTACTTTGTAAAAACCATGAGAAGGGCTGGCTGGCTGGCTGGCTGGAGAAGAAATGATAAATGTCCTTTTTTTTAAGCGTTCTCTCGGCCGGCCGTTTGGCGTATGATGTGTGGCAGAGCACTCTGGTACAGAGCGCCGCCAGTTCGAACCCCCACGATCTCGCTGCCACGGCCCTAGCTTGGGGGGCGGGGATGCGCATTCGCGTTTCCCCTTTTGCCTGCTCCAGCCAAGTCCTCCGCCTGCTCGACATCTCTCCTATTACCCTTTATTACGCTTGCACTCATGCCTTTGCCTTTCACCACTTCAAAACTGCGCCTACTTCAATATTACCTTCATATGCTCTCTTTGCTTTTCGCCTTCCTCACTACACTAAGTACCATTTTTTAACGCTGTGTACTCACTCTTGCTAAGTACATGTGAACAGATCTTGAAGAAAAAAAACAAAACAAAACATACTTTTCTTTTCTCTTTAATTCAAACCACTTTACAGAAAGTACAATTGTTTACAATGAACAAAGAAGTAGGTAGGTTTCCAATGCTTAATTAGTGTGTAAGAATATTGCAGAATCTGCAGTGCTGTGTACTTTGTAAAAACCATGAGAAAAACAGCTGGCTGAAGAAGAAATGATAAATGTCCTTTTTTTTCAAGCCTTCTCTCGGCCTGGCTTGGGGGGCGGGGAGACGTGCACTCGCCTTTCCTTTTTGCTTTTTCCTGCTCTTGCCAAGTCCTCTGCCGGCTCTCTCTCCTATTACCTTTTATTACGCTTGCACTCATGCCTTTGCCTTTCACCACTTCAAAACTGCGCCTACTTCAATATTACCTTCATATGCTCTCTTTGCTTTTCGCCTTCCTCACTACACTAAGTACCATTTTTTAACGCTGTGTACTCACTCTTGCTAAGTACATGTGAACAGATCTTGAAGAAAAAAAACAAAACAAAACATACTTTTCTTTTCTCTTTAATTCAAACCACTTTACAGAAAGTACAATTGTTTACAATGAACAAAGAAGTAGGTAGGTTTCCAATGCTTAATTAGTGTGTAAGAATATTGCAGAATCTGCAGTGCTGTGTACTTTGTAAAAACCATGAGAAAAACAGCTGGCTGAAGAAGAAATGATAAATGTCCTTTTTTTTCAAGCCTTCTCTCGGCCTGGCTTGGGGGGCGGGGAGACGTGCACTCGCCTTTCCTTTTTGCTTTTTCCTGCTCTTGCCAAGTCCTCTGCCGGCTCTCTCTCCTATTACCTTTTATTACGCTTGCACTCATGCCTTTGCCTTTCACCACTTCAAAACTGCGCCTACTTCAATATTACCTTCATATGCTCTCTTTGCTTTTCGCCTTCCTCACTACACTAAGTACCATTTTTTAACGCTGTGTACTCACTCTTGCTAAGTACATGTGAACAGATCTTGAAGAAAAAAAAGAAAACAAAACATACTTTTCTTTTCTCTTTAATTCAAACCACTTTACAGAAAGTACAATTGTTTACAATGAACAAAGAAGTAGGTAGGTTTCCAATGCTTAATTAGTGTGTAAGAATATTGCAGAATCTGCTGTGCTGTGTACTTTGTAAAAACCATGAGAAGGGCTGGCTGGCTGGCTGGCTGGAGAAGAAATGATAAATGTCCTTTTTTTTAAGCGTTCTCTCGGCCGGCCGTTTGGCGTATGATGTGTGGCAGAGCACTCTGGTACAGAGCGCCGCCAGTTCGAACCCCCACGATCTCGCTGCCACGGCCCTAGCTTGGGGGGCGGGGATGCGCATTCGCGTTTCCCCTTTTGCCTTTTCCTGCTCCAGCCAAGTCCTCCGCCTGCTCGACATCTCTCCTATTACCTTTTATTACGCTTGCACTCATGCCTTTGCCTTTCACCACTTCAAAACTGCGCCTACTTCAATATTACCTTCATATGCTCTCTTTGCTTTTCGCCTTCCTCACTACACTAAGTACCATTTTTTAACGCTGTGTACTCACTCTTGCTAAGTACATGTGAACAGATCTTGAAGAAAAAAAAGAAAACAAAACATACTTTTCTTTTCTCTTTAATTCAAACCACTTTACAGAAAGTACAATTGTTTACAATGAACAAAGAAGTAGGTAGGTTTCCAATGCTTAATTAGTGTGTAAGAATATTGCAGAATCTGCAGTGCTGTGTACTTTGTAAAAACCATGAGAAAAACAGCTGGCTGAAGAAGAAATGATAAATGTCCTTTTTTTTCAAGCCTTCTCTCGGCCTGGCTTGGGGGGCGGGGAGACGTGCACTCGCCTTTCCTTTTTGCTTTTTCCTGCTCTTGCCAAGTCCTCTGCCGGCTCTCTCTCCTATTACCTTTTATTACGCTTGCACTCATGCCTTTGCCTTTCACCACTTCAAAACTGCGCCTACTTCAATATTACCTTCATATGCTCTCTTTGCTTTTCGCCTTCCTCACTACACTAAGTACCATTTTTTAACGCTGTGTACTCACTCTTGCTAAGTACATGTGAACAGATCTTGAAGAAAAAAAAGAAAACAAAACATACTTTTCTTTTCTCTTTAATTCAAACCACTTTACAGAAAGTACAATTGTTTACAATGAACAAAGAAGTAGGTAGGTTTCCAATGCTTAATTAGTGTGTAAGAATATTGCAGAATCTGCTGTGCTGTGTACTTTGTAAAAACCATGAGAAGGGCTGGCTGGCTGGCTGGCTGGAGAAGAAATGATAAATGTCCTTTTTTTTAAGCATTCTCTCGGCCGGCCGTTTGGCGTATGATGTGTGGCAGAGCACTCTGGTACAGAGCGCCGCCAGTTCGAACCCCCACGATCTCGCTGCCACGGCCCTAGCTTGGGGGGCGGGGATGCGCATTTGCGTTTCCCCTTTTGCCTTTTCCTGCTCCAGCCAAGTCCTCCGCCTGCTCGACATCTCTCCTATTACCTTTTATTACGCTTGCACTCATGCCTTTGCCTTTCACCACTTCAAAACTGCGCCTACTTCAATATTACCTTCATATGCTCTCTTTGCTTTTCGCCTTCCTCACTACACTAAGTACCATTTTTTAACGCTGTGTACTCACTCTTGCTAAGTACATGTGAACAGATCTTGAAGAAAAAAAACAAAACAAAACATACTTTTCTTTTCTCTTTAATTCAAACCACTTTACAGAAAGTACAATTGTTTACAATGAACAAAGAAGTAGGTAGGTTTCCAATGCTTAATTAGTGTGTAAGAATATTGCAGAATCTGCAGTGCTGTGTACTTTGTAAAAACCATGAGAAAAACAGCTGGCTGAAGAAGAAATGATAAATGTCCTTTTTTTTCAAGCCTTCTCTCGGCCTGGCTTGGGGGGCGGGGAGACGTGCACTCGCCTTTCCTTTTTGCTTTTTCCTGCTCTTGCCAAGTCCTCTGCCGGCTCTCTCTCCTATTACCTTTTATTACGCTTGCACTCATGCCTTTGCCTTTCACCACTTCAAAACTGCGCCTACTTCAATATTACCTTCATATGCTCTCTTTGCTTTTCGCCTTCCTCACTACACTAAGTACCATTTTTTAACGCTGTGTACTCACTCTTGCTAAGTACATGTGAACAGATCTTGAAGAAAAAAAAGAAAACAAAACATACTTTTCTTTTCTCTTTAATTCAAACCACTTTACAGAAAGTACAATTGTTTACAATGAACAAAGAAGTAGGTAGGTTTCCAATGCTTAATTAGTGTGTAAGAATATTGCAGAATCTGCAGTGCTGTGTACTTTGTAAAAACCATGAGAAAAACAGCTGGCTGAAGAAGAAATGATAAATGTCCTTTTTTTTCAAGCCTTCTCTCGGCCTGGCTTGGGGGGCGGGGAGACGTGCACTCGCCTTTCCTTTTTGCTTTTTCCTGCTCTTGCCAAGTCCTCTGCCGGCTCTCTCTCCTATTACCTTTTATTACGCTTGCACTCATGCCTTTGCCTTTCACCACTTCAAAACTGCGCCTACTTCAATATTACCTTCATATGCTCTCTTTGCTTTTCGCCTTCCTCACTACACTAAGTACCATTTTTTAACGCTGTGTACTCACTCTTGCTAAGTACATGTGAACAGATCTTGAAGAAAAAAAACAAAACAAAACATACTTTTCTTTTCTCTTTAATTCAAACCACTTTACAGAAAGTACAATTGTTTACAATGAACAAAGAAGTAGGTAGGTTTCCAATGCTTAATTAGTGTGTAAGAATATTGCAGAATCTGCAGTGCTGTGTACTTTGTAAAAACCATGAGAAAAACAGCTGGCTGAAGAAGAAATGATAAATGTCCTTTTTTTTCAAGCCTTCTCTCGGCCTGGCTTGGGGGGCGGGGAGACGTGCACTCGCCTTTCCTTTTTGCTTTTTCCTGCTCTTGCCAAGTCCTCTGCCGGCTCTCTCTCCTATTACCTTTTATTACGCTTGCACTCATGCCTTTGCCTTTCACCACTTCAAAACTGCGCCTACTTCAATATTACCTTCATATGCTCTCTTTGCTTTTCGCCTTCCTCACTACACTAAGTACCATTTTTTAACGCTGTGTACTCACTCTTGCTAAGTACATGTGAACAGATCTTGAAGAAAAAAAAGAAAACAAAACATACTTTTCTTTTCTCTTTAATTCAAACCACTTTACAGAAAGTACAATTGTTTACAATGAACAAAGAAGTAGGTAGGTTTCCAATGCTTAATTAGTGTGTAAGAATATTGCAGAATCTGCTGTGCTGTGTACTTTGTAAAAACCATGAGAAGGGCTGGCTGGCTGGCTGGCTGGAGAAGAAATGATAAATGTCCTTTTTTTTAAGCGTTCTCTCGGCCGGCCGTTTGGCGTATGATGTGTGGCAGAGCACTCTGGTACAGAGCGCCGCCAGTTCGAACCCCCACGATCTCGCTGCCACGGCCCTAGCTTGGGGGGCGGGGATGCGCATTCGCGTTTCCCCTTTTGCCTTTTCCTGCTCCAGCCAAGTCCTCCGCCTGCTCGACATCTCTCCTATTACCTTTTATTACGCTTGCACTCATGCCTTTGCCTTTCACCACTTCAAAACTGCGCCTACTTCAATATTACCTTCATATGCTCTCTTTGCTTTTCGCCTTCCTCACTACACTAAGTACCATTTTTTAACGCTGTGTACTCACTCTTGCTAAGTACATGTGAACAGATCTTGAAGAAAAAAAACAAAACAAAACATACTTTTCTTTTCTCTTTAATTCAAACCACTTTACAGAAAGTACAATTGTTTACAATGAACAAAGAAGTAGGTAGGTTTCCAATGCTTAATTAGTGTGTAAGAATATTGCAGAATCTGCAGTGCTGTGTACTTTGTAAAAACCATGAGAAAAACAGCTGGCTGAAGAAGAAATGATAAATGTCCTTTTTTTTCAAGCCTTCTCTCGGCCTGGCTTGGGGGGCGGGGAGACGTGCACTCGCCTTTCCTTTTTGCTTTTTCCTGCTCTTGCCAAGTCCTCTGCCGGCTCTCTCTCCTATTACCTTTTATTACGCTTGCACTCATGCCTTTGCCTTTCACCACTTCAAAACTGCGCCTACTTCAATATTACCTTCATATGCTCTCTTTGCTTTTCGCCTTCCTCACTACACTAAGTACCATTTTTTAACGCTGTGTACTCACTCTTGCTAAGTACATGTGAACAGATCTTGAAGAAAAAAAAGAAAACAAAACATACTTTTCTTTTCTCTTTAATTCAAACCACTTTACAGAAAGTACAATTGTTTACAATGAACAAAGAAGTAGGTAGGTTTCCAATGCTTAATTAGTGTGTAAGAATATTGCAGAATCTGCTGTGCTGTGTACTTTGTAAAAACCATGAGAAGGGCTGGCTGGCTGGCTGGCTGGAGAAGAAATGATAAATGTCCTTTTTTTTAAGCATTCTCTCGGCCGGCCGTTTGGCGTATGATGTGTGGCAGAGCACTCTGGTACAGAGCGCCGCCAGTTCGAACCCCCACGATCTCGCTGCCACGGCCCTAGCTTGGGGGGCGGGGATGCGCATTTGCGTTTCCCCTTTTGCCTTTTCCTGCTCCAGCCAAGTCCTCCGCCTGCTCGACATCTCTCCTATTACCTTTTATTACGCTTGCACTCATGCCTTTGCCTTTCACCACTTCAAAACTGCGCCTACTTCAATATTACCTTCATATGCTCTCTTTGCTTTTCGCCTTCCTCACTACACTAAGTACCATTTTTTAACGCTGTGTACTCACTCTTGCTAAGTACATGTGAACAGATCTTGAAGAAAAAAAAGAAAACAAAACATACTTTTCTTTTCTCTTTAATTCAAACCACTTTACAGAAAGTACAATTGTTTACAATGAACAAAGAAGTAGGTAGGTTTCCAATGCTTAATTAGTGTGTAAGAATATTGCAGAATCTGCAGTGCTGTGTACTTTGTAAAAACCATGAGAAAAACAGCTGGCTGAAGAAGAAATGATAAATGTCCTTTTTTTTCAAGCCTTCTCTCGGCCTGGCTTGGGGGGCGGGGAGACGTGCACTCGCCTTTCCTTTTTGCTTTTTCCTGCTCTTGCCAAGTCCTCTGCCGGCTCTCTCTCCTATTACCTTTTATTACGCTTGCACTCATGCCTTTGCCTTTCACCACTTCAAAACTGCGCCTACTTCAATATTACCTTCATATGCTCTCTTTGCTTTTCGCCTTCCTCACTACACTAAGTACCATTTTTTAACGCTGTGTACTCACTCTTGCTAAGTACATGTGAACAGATCTTGAAGAAAAAAAAGAAAACAAAACATACTTTTCTTTTCTCTTTAATTCAAACCACTTTACAGAAAGTACAATTGTTTACAATGAACAAAGAAGTAGGTAGGTTTCCAATGCTTAATTAGTGTGTAAGAATATTGCAGAATCTGCAGTGCTGTGTACTTTGTAAAAACCATGAGAAAAACAGCTGGCTGAAGAAGAAATGATAAATGTCCTTTTTTTTCAAGCCTTCTCTCGGCCTGGCTTGGGGGGCGGGGAGACGTGCACTCGCCTTTCCTTTTTGCTTTTTCCTGCTCTTGCCAAGTCCTCTGCCGGCTCTCTCTCCTATTACCTTTTATTACGCTTGCACTCATGCCTTTGCCTTTCACCACTTCAAAACTGCGCCTACTTCAATATTACCTTCATATGCTCTCTTTGCTTTTCGCCTTCCTCACTACACTAAGTACCATTTTTTAACGCTGTGTACTCACTCTTGCTAAGTACATGTGAACAGATCTTGAAGAAAAAAAAGAAAACAAAACATACTTTTCTTTTCTCTTTAATTCAAACCACTTTACAGAAAGTACAATTGTTTACAATGAACAAAGAAGTAGGTAGGTTTCCAATGCTTAATTAGTGTGTAAGAATATTGCAGAATCTGCAGTGCTGTGTACTTTGTAAAAACCATGAGAAAAACAGCTGGCTGAAGAAGAAATGATAAATGTCCTTTTTTTTCAAGCCTTCTCTCGGCCTGGCTTGGGGGGCGGGGAGACGTGCACTCGCCTTTCCTTTTTGCTTTTTCCTGCTCTTGCCAAGTCCTCTGCCGGCTCTCTCTCCTATTACCTTTTATTACGCTTGCACTCATGCCTTTGCCTTTCACCACTTCAAAACTGCGCCTACTTCAATATTACCTTCATATGCTCTCTTTGCTTTTCGCCTTCCTCACTACACTAAGTACCATTTTTTAACGCTGTGTACTCACTCTTGCTAAGTACATGTGAACAGATCTTGAAGAAAAAAAAGAAAACAAAACATACTTTTCTTTTCTCTTTAATTCAAACCACTTTACAGAAAGTACAATTGTTTACAATGAACAAAGAAGTAGGTAGGTTTCCAATGCTTAATTAGTGTGTAAGAATATTGCAGAATCTGCAGTGCTGTGTACTTTGTAAAAACCATGAGAAAAACAGCTGGCTGAAGAAGAAATGATAAATGTCCTTTTTTTTCAAGCCTTCTCTCGGCCTGGCTTGGGGGGCGGGGAGACGTGCACTCGCCTTTCCTTTTTGCTTTTTCCTGCTCTTGCCAAGTCCTCTGCCGGCTCTCTCTCCTATTACCTTTTATTACGCTTGCACTCATGCCTTTGCCTTTCACCACTTCAAAACTGCGCCTACTTCAATATTACCTTCATATGCTCTCTTTGCTTTTCGCCTTCCTCACTACACTAAGTACCATTTTTTAACGCTGTGTACTCACTCTTGCTAAGTACATGTGAACAGATCTTGAAGAAAAAAAAGAAAACAAAACATACTTTTCTTTTCTCTTTAATTCAAACCACTTTACAGAAAGTACAATTGTTTACAATGAACAAAGAAGTAGGTAGGTTTCCAATGCTTAATTAGTGTGTAAGAATATTGCAGAATCTGCTGTGCTGTGTACTTTGTAAAAACCATGAGAAGGGCTGGCTGGCTGGCTGGCTGGAGAAGAAATGATAAATGTCCTTTTTTTTAAGCGTTCTCTCGGCCGGCCGTTTGGCGTATGATGTGTGGCAGAGCACTCTGGTACAGAGCGCCGCCAGTTCGAACCCCCACGATCTCGCTGCCACGGCCCTAGCTTGGGGGGCGGGGATGCGCATTTGCGTTTCCCCTTTTGCCTTTTCCTGCTCCAGCCAAGTCCTCCGCCTGCTCGACATCTCTCCTATTACCTTTTATTACGCTTGCACTCATGCCTTTGCCTTTCACCACTTCAAAACTGCGCCTACTTCAATATTACCTTCATATGCTCTCTTTGCTTTTCGCCTTCCTCACTACACTAAGTACCATTTTTTAACGCTGTGTACTCACTCTTGCTAAGTACATGTGAACAGATCTTGAAGAAAAAAAAGAAAACAAAACATACTTTTCTTTTCTCTTTAATTCAAACCACTTTACAGAATGTACAATTGTTTACAATGAACAAAGAAGTAGGTAGGTTTCCAATGCTTAATTAGTGTGTAAGAATATTGCAGAATCTGCTGTGCTGTGTACTTTGTAAAAACCATGAGAAGGGCTGGCTGGCTGGCTGGCTGGAGAAGAAATGATAAATGTCCTTTTTTTTAAGCGTTCTCTCGGCCGGCCGTTTGGCGTATGATGTGTGGCAGAGCACTCTGGTACAGAGTGCCGCCAGTTCGAACCCCCACGATCTCGCTGCCACAGCCCTAGCTTGGGGGGCGGGGATGCGCATTTGCGTTTCCCCTTTTGCCTTTTCCTGCTCCAGCCAAGTCCTCCGCCTGCTCGACATCTCTCCTATTACCTTTTATTACGCTTGCACTCATGCCTTTGCCTTTCACCACTTCAAAACTGCGCCTACTTCAATATTACCTTCATATGCTCTCTTTGCTTTTCGCCTTCCTCACTACACTAAGTACCATTTTTTAACGCTGTGTACTCACTCTTGCTAAGTACATGTGAACAGATCTTGAAGAAAAAAAAGAAAACAAAACATACTTTTCTTTTCTCTTTAATTCAAACCACTTTACAGAAAGTACAATTGTTTACAATGAACAAAGAAGTAGGTAGGTTTCCAATGCTTAATTAGTGTGTAAGAATATTGCAGAATCTGCTGTGCTGTGTACTTTGTAAAAACCATGAGAAGGGCTGGCTGGCTGGCTGGCTGGAGAAGAAATGATAAATGTCCTTTTTTTTAAGCGTTCTCTCGGCCGGCCGTTTGGCGTATGATGTGTGGCAGAGCACTCTGGTACAGAGCGCCGCCAGTTCGAACCCCCACGATCTCGCTGCCACGGCCCTAGCTTGGGGGGCGGGGATGCGCATTCGCGTTTCCCCTTTTGCCTGCTCCAGCCAAGTCCTCCGCCTGCTCGACATCTCTCCTATTACCTTTTATTACGCTTGCACTCATGCCTTTGCCTTTCACCACTTCAAAACTGCGCCTACTTCAATATTACCTTCATATGCTCTCTTTGCTTTTCGCCTTCCTCACTACACTAAGTACCATTTTTTAACGCTGTGTACTCACTCTTGCTAAGTACATGTGAACAGATCTTGAAGAAAAAAAACAAAACAAAACATACTTTTCTTTTCTCTTTAATTCAAACCACTTTACAGAAAGTACAATTGTTTACAATGAACAAAGAAGTAGGTAGGTTTCCAATGCTTAATTAGTGTGTAAGAATATTGCAGAATCTGCAGTGCTGTGTACTTTGTAAAAACCATGAGAAAAACAGCTGGCTGAAGAAGAAATGATAAATGTCCTTTTTTTTCAAGCCTTCTCTCGGCCTGGCTTGGGGGGCGGGGAGACGTGCACTCGCCTTTCCTTTTTGCTTTTTCCTGCTCTTGCCAAGTCCTCTGCCGGCTCTCTCTCCTATTACCTTTTATTACGCTTGCACTCATGCCTTTGCCTTTCACCACTTCAAAACTGCGCCTACTTCAATATTACCTTCATATGCTCTCTTTGCTTTTCGCCTTCCTCACTACACTAAGTACCATTTTTTAACGCTGTGTACTCACTCTTGCTAAGTACATGTGAACAGATCTTGAAGAAAAAAAAGAAAACAAAACATACTTTTCTTTTCTCTTTAATTCAAACCACTTTACAGAAAGTACAATTGTTTACAATGAACAAAGAAGTAGGTAGGTTTCCAATGCTTAATTAGTGTGTAAGAATATTGCAGAATCTGCAGTGCTGTGTACTTTGTAAAAACCATGAGAAAAACAGCTGGCTGAAGAAGAAATGATAAATGTCCTTTTTTTTCAAGCCTTCTCTCGGCCTGGCTTGGGGGGCGGGGAGACGTGCACTCGCCTTTCCTTTTTGCTTTTTCCTGCTCTTGCCAAGTCCTCTGCCGGCTCTCTCTCCTATTACCTTTTATTACGCTTGCACTCATGCCTTTGCCTTTCACCACTTCAAAACTGCGCCTACTTCAATATTACCTTCATATGCTCTCTTTGCTTTTCGCCTTCCTCACTACACTAAGTACCATTTTTTAACGCTGTGTACTCACTCTTGCTAAGTACATGTGAACAGATCTTGAAGAAAAAAAAGAAAACAAAACATACTTTTCTTTTCTCTTTAATTCAAACCACTTTACAGAAAGTACAATTGTTTACAATGAACAAAGAAGTAGGTAGGTTTCCAATGCTTAATTAGTGTGTAAGAATATTGCAGAATCTGCTGTGCTGTGTACTTTGTAAAAACCATGAGAAGGGCTGGCTGGCTGGCTGGCTGGAGAAGAAATGATAAATGTCCTTTTTTTTAAGCATTCTCTCGGCTGGCCGTTTGGCGTATGATGTGTGGCAGAGCACTCTGGTACAGAGCGCCGCCAGTTCGAACCCCCACGATCTCGCTGCCACGGCCCTAGCTTGGGGGGCGGGGATGCGCATTTGCGTTTCCCCTTTTGCCTTTTCCTGCTCCAGCCAAGTCCTCCGCCTGCTCGACATCTCTCCTATTACCTTTTATTACGCTTGCACTCATGCCTTTGCCTTTCACCACTTCAAAACTGCGCCTACTTCAATATTACCTTCATATGCTCTCTTTGCTTTTCGCCTTCCTCACTACACTAAGTACCATTTTTTAACGCTGTGTACTCACTCTTGCTAAGTACATGTGAACAGATCTTGAAGAAAAAAAAGAAAACAAAACATACTTTTCTTTTCTCTTTAATTCAAACCACTTTACAGAAAGTACAATTGTTTACAATGAACAAAGAAGTAGGTAGGTTTCCAATGCTTAATTAGTGTGTAAGAATATTGCAGAATCTGCAGTGCTGTGTACTTTGTAAAAACCATGAGAAAAACAGCTGGCTGAAGAAGAAATGATAAATGTCCTTTTTTTTCAAGCCTTCTCTCGGCCTGGCTTGGGGGGCGGGGAGACGTGCACTCGCCTTTCCTTTTTGCTTTTTCCTGCTCTTGCCAAGTCCTCTGCCGGCTCTCTCTCCTATTACCTTTTATTACGCTTGCACTCATGCCTTTGCCTTTCACCACTTCAAAACTGCGCCTACTTCAATATTACCTTCATATGCTCTCTTTGCTTTTCGCCTTCCTCACTACACTAAGTACCATTTTTTAACGCTGTGTACTCACTCTTGCTAAGTACATGTGAACAGATCTTGAAGAAAAAAAACAAAACAAAACATACTTTTCTTTTCTCTTTAATTCAAACCACTTTACAGAAAGTACAATTGTTTACAATGAACAAAGAAGTAGGTAGGTTTCCAATGCTTAATTAGTGTGTAAGAATATTGCAGAATCTGCAGTGCTGTGTACTTTGTAAAAACCATGAGAAAAACAGCTGGCTGAAGAAGAAATGATAAATGTCCTTTTTTTTCAAGCCTTCTCTCGGCCTGGCTTGGGGGGCGGGGAGACGTGCACTCGCCTTTCCTTTTTGCTTTTTCCTGCTCTTGCCAAGTCCTCTGCCGGCTCTCTCTCCTATTACCTTTTATTACGCTTGCACTCATGCCTTTGCCTTTCACCACTTCAAAACTGCGCCTACTTCAATATTACCTTCATATGCTCTCTTTGCTTTTCGCCTTCCTCACTACACTAAGTACCATTTTTTAACGCTGTGTACTCACTCTTGCTAAGTACATGTGAACAGATCTTGAAGAAAAAAAAGAAAACAAAACATACTTTTCTTTTCTCTTTAATTCAAACCACTTTACAGAAAGTACAATTGTTTACAATGAACAAAGAAGTAGGTAGGTTTCCAATGCTTAATTAGTGTGTAAGAATATTGCAGAATCTGCAGTGCTGTGTACTTTGTAAAAACCATGAGAAAAACAGCTGGCTGAAGAAGAAATGATAAATGTCCTTTTTTTTCAAGCCTTCTCTCGGCCTGGCTTGGGGGGCGGGGAGACGTGCACTCGCCTTTCCTTTTTGCTTTTTCCTGCTCTTGCCAAGTCCTCTGCCGGCTCTCTCTCCTATTACCTTTTATTACGCTTGCACTCATGCCTTTGCCTTTCACCACTTCAAAACTGCGCCTACTTCAATATTACCTTCATATGCTCTCTTTGCTTTTCGCCTTCCTCACTACACTAAGTACCATTTTTTAACGCTGTGTACTCACTCTTGCTAAGTACATGTGAACAGATCTTGAAGAAAAAAAAGAAAACAAAACATACTTTTCTTTTCTCTTTAATTCAAACCACTTTACAGAAAGTACAATTGTTTACAATGAACAAAGAAGTAGGTAGGTTTCCAATGCTTAATTAGTGTGTAAGAATATTGCAGAATCTGCAGTGCTGTGTACTTTGTAAAAACCATGAGAAAAACAGCTGGCTGAAGAAGAAATGATAAATGTCCTTTTTTTTCAAGCCTTCTCTCGGCCTGGCTTGGGGGGCGGGGAGACGTGCACTCGCCTTTCCTTTTTGCTTTTTCCTGCTCTTGCCAAGTCCTCTGCCGGCTCTCTCTCCTATTACCTTTTATTACGCTTGCACTCATGCCTTTGCCTTTCACCACTTCAAAACTGCGCCTACTTCAATATTACCTTCATATGCTCTCTTTGCTTTTCGCCTTCCTCACTACACTAAGTACCATTTTTTAACGCTGTGTACTCACTCTTGCTAAGTACATGTGAACAGATCTTGAAGAAAAAAAAGAAAACAAAACATACTTTTCTTTTCTCTTTAATTCAAACCACTTTACAGAAAGTACAATTGTTTACAATGAACAAAGAAGTAGGTAGGTTTCCAATGCTTAATTAGTGTGTAAGAATATTGCAGAATCTGCAGTGCTGTGTACTTTGTAAAAACCATGAGAAGGGCTGGCTGGCTGGCTGGCTGGAGAAGAAATGATAAATGTCCTTTTTTTTAAGCCTTCTCTCGGCCGGCCGTTTGGCGTATGATGTGTGGCAGAGCACTCTGGTACAGAGCGCCGCCAGTTCGAACCCCCACGATCTCGCTGCCACGGCCCTAGCTTGGGGGGCGGGGATGCGCATTTGCGTTTCCCCTTTTGCCTTTTCCTGCTCCAGCCAAGTCCTCCGCCTGCTCGACATCTCTCCTATTACCTTTTATTACGCTTGCACTCATGCCTTTGCCTTTCACCACTTCAAAACTGCGCCTACTTCAATATTACCTTCATATGCTCTCTTTGCTTTTCGCCTTCCTCACTACACTAAGTACCATTTTTTAACGCTGTGTACTCACTCTTGCTAAGTACATGTGAACAGATCTTGAAGAAAAAAAAGAAAACAAAACATACTTTTCTTTTCTCTTTAATTCAAACCACTTTACAGAAAGTACAATTGTTTACAATGAACAAAGAAGTAGGTAGGTTTCCAATGCTTAATTAGTGTGTAAGAATATTGCAGAATCTGCTGTGCTGTGTACTTTGTAAAAACCATGAGAAGGGCTGGCTGGCTGGCTGGCTGGAGAAGAAATGATAAATGTCCTTTTTTTTAAGCCTTCTCTCGGCCGGCCGTTTGGCGTATGATGTGTGGCAGAGCACTCTGGTACAGAGCGCCGCCAGTTCGAACCCCCACGATCTCGCTGCCACAGCCCTAGCTTGGGGGGCGGGGATGCGCATTTGCGTTTCCCCTTTTGCCTTTTCCTGCTCCAGCCAAGTCCTCCGCCTGCTCGACATCTCTCCTATTACCTTTTATTACGCTTGCACTCATGCCTTTGCCTTTCACCACTTCAAAACTGCGCCTACTTCAATATTACCTTCATATGCTCTCTTTGCTTTTCGCCTTCCTCACTACACTAAGTACCATTTTTTAACGCTGTGTACTCACTCTTGCTAAGTACATGTGAACAGATCTTGAAGAAAAAAAAGAAAACAAAACATACTTTTCTTTTCTCTTTAATTCAAACCACTTTACAGAAAGTACAATTGTTTACAATGAACAAAGAAGTAGGTAGGTTTCCAATGCTTAATTAGTGTGTAAGAATATTGCAGAATCTGCTGTGCTGTGTACTTTGTAAAAACCATGAGAAGGGCTGGCTGGCTGGCTGGCTGGAGAAGAAATGATAAATGTCCTTTTTTTTAAGCCTTCTCTCGGCCGGCCGTTTGGCGTATGATGTGTGGCAGAGCACTCTGGTACAGAGCGCCGCCAGTTCGAACCCCCACGATCTCGCTGCCACGGCCCTAGCTTGGGGGGCGGGGATGCGCATTCGCGTTTCCCCTTTTGCCTGCTCCAGCCAAGTCCTCCGCCTGCTCGACATCTCTCCTATTACCTTTTATTACGCTTGCACTCATGCCTTTGCCTTTCACCACTTCAAAACTGCGCCTACTTCAATATTACCTTCATATGCTCTCTTTGCTTTTCGCCTTCCTCACTACACTAAGTACCATTTTTTAACGCTGTGTACTCACTCTTGCTAAGTACATGTGAACAGATCTTGAAGAAAAAAAACAAAACAAAACATACTTTTCTTTTCTCTTTAATTCAAACCACTTTACAGAAAGTACAATTGTTTACAATGAACAAAGAAGTAGGTAGGTTTCCAATGCTTAATTAGTGTGTAAGAATATTGCAGAATCTGCAGTGCTGTGTACTTTGTAAAAACCATGAGAAAAACAGCTGGCTGAAGAAGAAATGATAAATGTCCTTTTTTTTCAAGCCTTCTCTCGGCCTGGCTTGGGGGGCGGGGAGACGTGCACTCGCCTTTCCTTTTTGCTTTTTCCTGCTCTTGCCAAGTCCTCTGCCGGCTCTCTCTCCTATTACCTTTTATTACGCTTGCACTCATGCCTTTGCCTTTCACCACTTCAAAACTGCGCCTACTTCAATATTACCTTCATATGCTCTCTTTGCTTTTCGCCTTCCTCACTACACTAAGTACCATTTTTTAACGCTGTGTACTCACTCTTGCTAAGTACATGTGAACAGATCTTGAAGAAAAAAAAGAAAACAAAACATACTTTTCTTTTCTCTTTAATTCAAACCACTTTACAGAAAGTACAATTGTTTACAATGAACAAAGAAGTAGGTAGGTTTCCAATGCTTAATTAGTGTGTAAGAATATTGCAGAATCTGCAGTGCTGTGTACTTTGTAAAAACCATGAGAAAAACAGCTGGCTGAAGAAGAAATGATAAATGTCCTTTTTTTTCAAGCCTTCTCTCGGCCTGGCTTGGGGGGCGGGGAGACGTGCACTCGCCTTTCCTTTTTGCTTTTTCCTGCTCTTGCCAAGTCCTCTGCCGGCTCTCTCTCCTATTACCTTTTATTACGCTTGCACTCATGCCTTTGCCTTTCACCACTTCAAAACTGCGCCTACTTCAATATTACCTTCATATGCTCTCTTTGCTTTTCGCCTTCCTCACTACACTAAGTACCATTTTTTAACGCTGTGTACTCACTCTTGCTAAGTACATGTGAACAGATCTTGAAGAAAAAAAAGAAAACAAAACATACTTTTCTTTTCTCTTTAATTCAAACCACTTTACAGAAAGTACAATTGTTTACAATGAACAAAGAAGTAGGTAGGTTTCCAATGCTTAATTAGTGTGTAAGAATATTGCAGAATCTGCAGTGCTGTGTACTTTGTAAAAACCATGAGAAAAACAGCTGGCTGAAGAAGAAATGATAAATGTCCTTTTTTTTCAAGCCTTCTCTCGGCCTGGCTTGGGGGGCGGGGAGACGTGCACTCGCCTTTCCTTTTTGCTTTTTCCTGCTCTTGCCAAGTCCTCTGCCGGCTCTCTCTCCTATTACCTTTTATTACGCTTGCACTCATGCCTTTGCCTTTCACCACTTCAAAACTGCGCCTACTTCAATATTACCTTCATATGCTCTCTTTGCTTTTCGCCTTCCTCACTACACTAAGTACCATTTTTTAACGCTGTGTACTCACTCTTGCTAAGTACATGTGAACAGATCTTGAAGAAAAAAAAGAAAACAAAACATACTTTTCTTTTCTCTTTAATTCAAACCACTTTACAGAAAGTACAATTGTTTACAATGAACAAAGAAGTAGGTAGGTTTCCAATGCTTAATTAGTGTGTAAGAATATTGCAGAATCTGCAGTGCTGTGTACTTTGTAAAAACCATGAGAAAAACAGCTGGCTGAAGAAGAAATGATAAATGTCCTTTTTTTTCAAGCCTTCTCTCGGCCTGGCTTGGGGGGCGGGGAGACGTGCACTCGCCTTTCCTTTTTGCTTTTTCCTGCTCTTGCCAAGTCCTCTGCCGGCTCTCTCTCCTATTACCTTTTATTACGCTTGCACTCATGCCTTTGCCTTTCACCACTTCAAAACTGCGCCTACTTCAATATTACCTTCATATGCTCTCTTTGCTTTTCGCCTTCCTCACTACACTAAGTACCATTTTTTAACGCTGTGTACTCACTCTTGCTAAGTACATGTGAACAGATCTTGAAGAAAAAAAAGAAAACAAAACATACTTTTCTTTTCTCTTTAATTCAAACCACTTTACAGAAAGTACAATTGTTTACAATGAACAAAGAAGTAGGTAGGTTTCCAATGCTTAATTAGTGTGTAAGAATATTGCAGAATCTGCAGTGCTGTGTACTTTGTAAAAACCATGAGAAGGGCTGGCTGGCTGGCTGGCTGGAGAAGAAATGATAAATGTCCTTTTTTTTAAGCCTTCTCTCGGCCGGCCGTTTGGCGTATGATGTGTGGCAGAGCACTCTGGTACAGAGCGCCGCCAGTTCGAACCCCCACGATCTCGCTGCCACGGCCCTAGCTTGGGGGGCGGGGATGCGCATTTGCGTTTCCCCTTTTGCCTTTTCCTGCTCCAGCCAAGTCCTCCGCCTGCTCGACATCTCTCCTATTACCTTTTATTACGCTTGCACTCATGCCTTTGCCTTTCACCACTTCAAAACTGCGCCTACTTCAATATTACCTTCATATGCTCTCTTTGCTTTTCGCCTTCCTCACTACACTAAGTACCATTTTTTAACGCTGTGTACTCACTCTTGCTAAGTACATGTGAACAGATCTTGAAGAAAAAAAAGAAAACAAAACATACTTTTCTTTTCTCTTTAATTCAAACCACTTTACAGAAAGTACAATTGTTTACAATGAACAAAGAAGTAGGTAGGTTTCCAATGCTTAATTAGTGTGTAAGAATATTGCAGAATCTGCTGTGCTGTGTACTTTGTAAAAACCATGAGAAGGGCTGGCTGGCTGGCTGGCTGGAGAAGAAATGATAAATGTCCTTTTTTTAAGCCTTCTCTCGGCCGGCCGTTTGGCGTATGATGTGTGGCAGAGCACTCTGGTACAGAGCGCCGCCAGTTCGAACCCCCACGATCTCGCTGCCACAGCCCTAGCTTGGGGGGCGGGGATGCGCATTTGCGTTTCCCCTTTTGCCTTTTCCTGCTCCAGCCAAGTCCTCCGCCTGCTCGACATCTCTCCTATTACCTTTTATTACGCTTGCACTCATGCCTTTGCCTTTCACCACTTCAAAACTGCGCCTACTTCAATATTACCTTCATATGCTCTCTTTGCTTTTCGCCTTCCTCACTACACTAAGTACCATTTTTTAACGCTGTGTACTCACTCTTGCTAAGTACATGTGAACAGATCTTGAAGAAAAAAAAGAAAACAAAACATACTTTTCTTTTCTCTTTAATTCAAACCACTTTACAGAAAGTACAATTGTTTACAATGAACAAAGAAGTAGGTAGGTTTCCAATGCTTAATTAGTGTGTAAGAATATTGCAGAATCTGCTGTGCTGTGTACTTTGTAAAAACCATGAGAAGGGCTGGCTGGCTGGCTGGCTGGAGAAGAAATGATAAATGTCCTTTTTTTTAAGCCTTCTCTCGGCCGGCCGTTTGGCGTATGATGTGTGGCAGAGCACTCTGGTACAGAGCGCCGCCAGTTCGAACCCCCACGATCTCGCTGCCACGGCCCTAGCTTGGGGGGCGGGGATGCGCATTCGCGTTTCCCCTTTTGCCTGCTCCAGCCAAGTCCTCCGCCTGCTCGACATCTCTCCTATTACCTTTTATTACGCTTGCACTCATGCCTTTGCCTTTCACCACTTCAAAACTGCGCCTACTTCAATATTACCTTCATATGCTCTCTTTGCTTTTCGCCTTCCTCACTACACTAAGTACCATTTTTTAACGCTGTGTACTCACTCTTGCTAAGTACATGTGAACAGATCTTGAAGAAAAAAAACAAAACAAAACATACTTTTCTTTTCTCTTTAATTCAAACCACTTTACAGAAAGTACAATTGTTTACAATGAACAAAGAAGTAGGTAGGTTTCCAATGCTTAATTAGTGTGTAAGAATATTGCAGAATCTGCAGTGCTGTGTACTTTGTAAAAACCATGAGAAAAACAGCTGGCTGAAGAAGAAATGATAAATGTCCTTTTTTTTCAAGCCTTCTCTCGGCCTGGCTTGGGGGGCGGGGAGACGTGCACTCGCCTTTCCTTTTTGCTTTTTCCTGCTCTTGCCAAGTCCTCTGCCGGCTCTCTCTCCTATTACCTTTTATTACGCTTGCACTCATGCCTTTGCCTTTCACCACTTCAAAACTGCGCCTACTTCAATATTACCTTCATATGCTCTCTTTGCTTTTCGCCTTCCTCACTACACTAAGTACCATTTTTTAACGCTGTGTACTCACTCTTGCTAAGTACATGTGAACAGATCTTGAAGAAAAAAAAGAAAACAAAACATACTTTTCTTTTCTCTTTAATTCAAACCACTTTACAGAAAGTACAATTGTTTACAATGAACAAAGAAGTAGGTAGGTTTCCAATGCTTAATTAGTGTGTAAGAATATTGCAGAATCTGCAGTGCTGTGTACTTTGTAAAAACCATGAGAAAAACAGCTGGCTGAAGAAGAAATGATAAATGTCCTTTTTTTTCAAGCCTTCTCTCGGCCTGGCTTGGGGGGCGGGGAGACGTGCACTCGCCTTTCCTTTTTGCTTTTTCCTGCTCTTGCCAAGTCCTCTGCCGGCTCTCTCTCCTATTACCTTTTATTACGCTTGCACTCATGCCTTTGCCTTTCACCACTTCAAAACTGCGCCTACTTCAATATTACCTTCATATGCTCTCTTTGCTTTTCGCCTTCCTCACTACACTAAGTACCATTTTTTAACGCTGTGTACTCACTCTTGCTAAGTACATGTGAACAGATCTTGAAGAAAAAAAAGAAAACAAAACATACTTTTCTTTTCTCTTTAATTCAAACCACTTTACAGAAAGTACAATTGTTTACAATGAACAAAGAAGTAGGTAGGTTTCCAATGCTTAATTAGTGTGTAAGAATATTGCAGAATCTGCAGTGCTGTGTACTTTGTAAAAACCATGAGAAAAACAGCTGGCTGAAGAAGAAATGATAAATGTCCTTTTTTTTCAAGCCTTCTCTCGGCCTGGCTTGGGGGGCGGGGAGACGTGCACTCGCCTTTCCTTTTTGCTTTTTCCTGCTCTTGCCAAGTCCTCTGCCGGCTCTCTCTCCTATTACCTTTTATTACGCTTGCACTCATGCCTTTGCCTTTCACCACTTCAAAACTGCGCCTACTTCAATATTACCTTCATATGCTCTCTTTGCTTTTCGCCTTCCTCACTACACTAAGTACCATTTTTTAACGCTGTGTACTCACTCTTGCTAAGTACATGTGAACAGATCTTGAAGAAAAAAAAGAAAACAAAACATACTTTTCTTTTCTCTTTAATTCAAACCACTTTACAGAAAGTACAATTGTTTACAATGAACAAAGAAGTAGGTAGGTTTCCAATGCTTAATTAGTGTGTAAGAATATTGCAGAATCTGCAGTGCTGTGTACTTTGTAAAAACCATGAGAAAAACAGCTGGCTGAAGAAGAAATGATAAATGTCCTTTTTTTTCAAGCCTTCTCTCGGCCTGGCTTGGGGGGCGGGGAGACGTGCACTCGCCTTTCCTTTTTGCTTTTTCCTGCTCTTGCCAAGTCCTCTGCCGGCTCTCTCTCCTATTACCTTTTATTACGCTTGCACTCATGCCTTTGCCTTTCACCACTTCAAAACTGCGCCTACTTCAATATTACCTTCATATGCTCTCTTTGCTTTTCGCCTTCCTCACTACACTAAGTACCATTTTTTAACGCTGTGTACTCACTCTTGCTAAGTACATGTGAACAGATCTTGAAGAAAAAAAAGAAAACAAAACATACTTTTCTTTTCTCTTTAATTCAAACCACTTTACAGAAAGTACAATTGTTTACAATGAACAAAGAAGTAGGTAGGTTTCCAATGCTTAATTAGTGTGTAAGAATATTGCAGAATCTGCTGTGCTGTGTACTTTGTAAAAACCATGAGAAGGGCTGGCTGGCTGGCTGGCTGGAGAAGAAATGATAAATGTCCTTTTTTTTAAGCCTTCTCTCGGCCGGCCGTTTGGCGTATGATGTGTGGCAGAGCACTCTGGTACAGAGCGCCGCCAGTTCGAACCCCCACGATCTCGCTGCCACAGCCCTAGCTTGGGGGGCGGGGATGCGCATTTGCGTTTCCCCTTTTGCCTTTTCCTGCTCCAGCCAAGTCCTCCGCCTGCTCGACATCTCTCCTATTACCTTTTATTACGCTTGCACTCATGCCTTTGCCTTTCACCACTTCAAAACTGCGCCTACTTCAATATTACCTTCATATGCTCTCTTTGCTTTTCGCCTTCCTCACTACACTAAGTACCATTTTTTAACGCTGTGTACTCACTCTTGCTAAGTACATGTGAACAGATCTTGAAGAAAAAAAAGAAAACAAAACATACTTTTCTTTTCTCTTTAATTCAAACCACTTTACAGAAAGTACAATTGTTTACAATGAACAAAGAAGTAGGTAGGTTTCCAATGCTTAATTAGTGTGTAAGAATATTGCAGAATCTGCTGTGCTGTGTACTTTGTAAAAACCATGAGAAGGGCTGGCTGGCTGGCTGGCTGGAGAAGAAATGATAAATGTCCTTTTTTTTAAGCGTTCTCTCGGCCGGCCGTTTGGCGTATGATGTGTGGCAGAGCACTCTGGTACAGAGCGCCGCCAGTTCGAACCCCCACGATCTCGCTGCCACGGCCCTAGCTTGGGGGGCGGGGATGCGCATTCGCGTTTCCCCTTTTGCCTGCTCCAGCCAAGTCCTCCGCCTGCTCGACATCTCTCCTATTACCTTTTATTACGCTTGCACTCATGCCTTTGCCTTTCACCACTTCAAAACTGCGCCTACTTCAATATTACCTTCATATGCTCTCTTTGCTTTTCGCCTTCCTCACTACACTAAGTACCATTTTTTAACGCTGTGTACTCACTCTTGCTAAGTACATGTGAACAGATCTTGAAGAAAAAAAAGAAAACAAAACATACTTTTCTTTTCTCTTTAATTCAAACCACTTTACAGAAAGTACAATTGTTTACAATGAACAAAGAAGTAGGTAGGTTTCCAATGCTTAATTAGTGTGTAAGAATATTGCAGAATCTGCAGTGCTGTGTACTTTGTAAAAACCATGAGAAAAACAGCTGGCTGAAGAAGAAATGATAAATGTCCTTTTTTTTCAAGCCTTCTCTCGGCCTGGCTTGGGGGGCGGGGAGACGTGCACTCGCCTTTCCTTTTTGCTTTTTCCTGCTCTTGCCAAGTCCTCTGCCGGCTCTCTCTCCTATTACCTTTTATTACGCTTGCACTCATGCCTTTGCCTTTCACCACTTCAAAACTGCGCCTACTTCAATATTACCTTCATATGCTCTCTTTGCTTTTCGCCTTCCTCACTACACTAAGTACCATTTTTTAACGCTGTGTACTCACTCTTGCTAAGTACATGTGAACAGATCTTGAAGAAAAAAAAGAAAACAAAACATACTTTTCTTTTCTCTTTAATTCAAACCACTTTACAGAAAGTACAATTGTTTACAATGAACAAAGAAGTAGGTAGGTTTCCAATGCTTAATTAGTGTGTAAGAATATTGCAGAATCTGCAGTGCTGTGTACTTTGTAAAAACCATGAGAAAAACAGCTGGCTGAAGAAGAAATGATAAATGTCCTTTTTTTTCAAGCCTTCTCTCGGCCTGGCTTGGGGGGCGGGGAGACGTGCACTCGCCTTTCCTTTTTGCTTTTTCCTGCTCTTGCCAAGTCCTCTGCCGGCTCTCTCTCCTATTACCTTTTATTACGCTTGCACTCATGCCTTTGCCTTTCACCACTTCAAAACTGCGCCTACTTCAATATTACCTTCATATGCTCTCTTTGCTTTTCGCCTTCCTCACTACACTAAGTACCATTTTTTAACGCTGTGTACTCACTCTTGCTAAGTACATGTGAACAGATCTTGAAGAAAAAAAAGAAAACAAAACATACTTTTCTTTTCTCTTTAATTCAAACCACTTTACAGAAAGTACAATTGTTTACAATGAACAAAGAAGTAGGTAGGTTTCCAATGCTTAATTAGTGTGTAAGAATATTGCAGAATCTGCTGTGCTGTGTACTTTGTAAAAACCATGAGAAGGGCTGGCTGGCTGGCTGGCTGGAGAAGAAATGATAAATGTCCTTTTTTTTAAGCCTTCTCTCGGCCGGCCGTTTGGCGTATGATGTGTGGCAGAGCACTCTGGTACAGAGCGCCGCCAGTTCGAACCCCCACGATCTCGCTGCCACGGCCCTAGCTTGGGGGGCGGGGATGCGCATTTGCGTTTCCCCTTTTGCCTTTTCCTGCTCCAGCCAAGTCCTCCGCCTGCTCGACATCTCTCCTATTACCTTTTATTACGCTTGCACTCATGCCTTTGCCTTTCACCACTTCAAAACTGCGCCTACTTCAATATTACCTTCATATGCTCTCTTTGCTTTTCGCCTTCCTCACTACACTAAGTACCATTTTTTAACGCTGTGTACTCACTCTTGCTAAGTACATGTGAACAGATCTTGAAGAAAAAAAACAAAACAAAACATACTTTTCTTTTCTCTTTAATTCAAACCACTTTACAGAAAGTACAATTGTTTACAATGAACAAAGAAGTAGGTAGGTTTCCAATGCTTAATTAGTGTGTAAGAATATTGCAGAATCTGCAGTGCTGTGTACTTTGTAAAAACCATGAGAAAAACAGCTGGCTGAAGAAGAAATGATAAATGTCCTTTTTTTTCGAGCCTTCTCTCGGCCTGGCTTGGGGGGCGGGGAGACGTGCACTCGCCTTTCCTTTTTGCTTTTTCCTGCTCTTGCCAAGTCCTCTGCCGGCTCTCTCTCCTATTACCTTTTATTACGCTTGCACTCATGCCTTTGCCTTTCACCACTTCAAAACTGCGCCTACTTCAATATTACCTTCATATGCTCTCTTTGCTTTTCGCCTTCCTCACTACACTAAGTACCATTTTTTAACGCTGTGTACTCACTCTTGCTAAGTACATGTGAACAGATCTTGAAGAAAAAAAAGAAAACAAAACATACTTTTCTTTTCTCTTTAATTCAAACCACTTTACAGAAAGTACAATTGTTTACAATGAACAAAGAAGTAGGTAGGTTTCCAATGCTTAATTAGTGTGTAAGAATATTGCAGAATCTGCTGTGCTGTGTACTTTGTAAAAACCATGAGAAGGGCTGGCTGGCTGGCTGGCTGGAGAAGAAATGATAAATGTCCTTTTTTTTAAGCATTCTCTCGGCCGGCCGTTTGGCGTATGATGTGTGGCAGAGCACTCTGGTACAGAGCGCCGCCAGTTCGAACCCCCACGATCTCGCTGCCACGGCCCTAGCTTGGGGGGCGGGGATGCGCATTTGCGTTTCCCCTTTTGCCTTTTCCTGCTCCAGCCAAGTCCTCCGCCTGCTCGACATCTCTCCTATTACCTTTTATTACGCTTGCACTCATGCCTTTGCCTTTCACCACTTCAAAACTGCGCCTACTTCAATATTACCTTCATATGCTCTCTTTGCTTTTCGCCTTCCTCACTACACTAAGTACCATTTTTTAACGCTGTGTACTCACTCTTGCTAAGTACATGTGAACAGATCTTGAAGAAAAAAAAGAAAACAAAACATACTTTTCTTTTCTCTTTAATTCAAACCACTTTACAGAAAGTACAATTGTTTACAATGAACAAAGAAGTAGGTAGGTTTCCAATGCTTAATTAGTGTGTAAGAATATTGCAGAATCTGCTGTGCTGTGTACTTTGTAAAAACCATGAGAAGGGCTGGCTGGCTGGCTGGCTGGAGAAGAAATGATAAATGTCCTTTTTTTTAAGCCTTCTCTCGGCCGGCCGTTTGGCGTATGATGTGTGGCAGAGCACTCTGGTACAGAGCGCCGCCAGTTCGAACCCCCACGATCTCGCTGCCACGGCCCTAGCTTGGGGGGCGGGGATGCGCATTCGCGTTTCCCCTTTTGCCTTTTCCTGCTCCAGCCAAGTCCTCCGCCTGCTCGACATCTCTCCTATTACCTTTTATTACGCTTGCACTCATGCCTTTGCCTTTCACCACTTCAAAACTGCGCCTACTTCAATATTACCTTCATATGCTCTCTTTGCTTTTCGCCTTCCTCACTACACTAAGTACCATTTTTTAACGCTGTGTACTCACTCTTGCTAAGTACATGTGAACAGATCTTGAAGAAAAAAAACAAAACAAAACATACTTTTCTTTTCTCTTTAATTCAAACCACTTTACAGAAAGTACAATTGTTTACAATGAACAAAGAAGTAGGTAGGTTTCCAATGCTTAATTAGTGTGTAAGAATATTGCAGAATCTGCAGTGCTGTGTACTTTGTAAAAACCATGAGAAAAACAGCTGGCTGAAGAAGAAATGATAAATGTCCTTTTTTTTCAAGCCTTCTCTCGGCCTGGCTTGGGGGGCGGGGAGACGTGCACTCGCCTTTCCTTTTTGCTTTTTCCTGCTCTTGCCAAGTCCTCTGCCGGCTCTCTCTCCTATTACCTTTTATTACGCTTGCACTCATGCCTTTGCCTTTCACCACTTCAAAACTGCGCCTACTTCAATATTACCTTCATATGCTCTCTTTGCTTTTCGCCTTCCTCACTACACTAAGTACCATTTTTTAACGCTGTGTACTCACTCTTGCTAAGTACATGTGAACAGATCTTGAAGAAAAAAAAGAAAACAAAACATACTTTTCTTTTCTCTTTAATTCAAACCACTTTACAGAAAGTACAATTGTTTACAATGAACAAAGAAGTAGGTAGGTTTCCAATGCTTAATTAGTGTGTAAGAATATTGCAGAATCTGCTGTGCTGTGTACTTTGTAAAAACCATGAGAAGGGCTGGCTGGCTGGCTGGCTGGAGAAGAAATGATAAATGTCCTTTTTTTTAAGCATTCTCTCGGCCGGCCGTTTGGCGTATGATGTGTGGCAGAGCACTCTGGTACAGAGCGCCGCCAGTTCGAACCCCCACGATCTCGCTGCCACGGCCCTAGCTTGGGGGGCGGGGATGCGCATTTGCGTTTCCCCTTTTGCCTTTTCCTGCTCCAGCCAAGTCCTCCGCCTGCTCGACATCTCTCCTATTACCTTTTATTACGCTTGCACTCATGCCTTTGCCTTTCACCACTTCAAAACTGCGCCTACTTCAATATTACCTTCATATGCTCTCTTTGCTTTTCGCCTTCCTCACTACACTAAGTACCATTTTTTAACGCTGTGTACTCACTCTTGCTAAGTACATGTGAACAGATCTTGAAGAAAAAAAAGAAAACAAAACATACTTTTCTTTTCTCTTTAATTCAAACCACTTTACAGAAAGTACAATTGTTTACAATGAACAAAGAAGTAGGTAGGTTTCCAATGCTTAATTAGTGTGTAAGAATATTGCAGAATCTGCTGTGCTGTGTACTTTGTAAAAACCATGAGAAGGGCTGGCTGGCTGGCTGGCTGGAGAAGAAATGATAAATGTCCTTTTTTTTAAGCCTTCTCTCGGCCGGCCGTTTGGCGTATGATGTGTGGCAGAGCACTCTGGTACAGAGCGCCGCCAGTTCGAACCCCCACGATCTCGCTGCCACGGCCCTAGCTTGGGGGGCGGGGATGCGCATTCGCGTTTCCCCTTTTGCCTTTTCCTGCTCCAGCCAAGTCCTCCGCCTGCTCGACATCTCTCCTATTACCTTTTATTACGCTTGCACTCATGCCTTTGCCTTTCACCACTTCAAAACTGCGCCTACTTCAATATTACCTTCATATGCTCTCTTTGCTTTTCGCCTTCCTCACTACACTAAGTACCATTTTTTAACGCTGTGTACTCACTCTTGCTAAGTACATGTGAACAGATCTTGAAGAAAAAAAACAAAACAAAACATACTTTTCTTTTCTCTTTAATTCAAACCACTTTACAGAAAGTACAATTGTTTACAATGAACAAAGAAGTAGGTAGGTTTCCAATGCTTAATTAGTGTGTAAGAATATTGCAGAATCTGCAGTGCTGTGTACTTTGTAAAAACCATGAGAAAAACAGCTGGCTGAAGAAGAAATGATAAATGTCCTTTTTTTTCAAGCCTTCTCTCGGCCTGGCTTGGGGGGCGGGGAGACGTGCACTCGCCTTTCCTTTTTGCTTTTTCCTGCTCTTGCCAAGTCCTCTGCCGGCTCTCTCTCCTATTACCTTTTATTACGCTTGCACTCATGCCTTTGCCTTTCACCACTTCAAAACTGCGCCTACTTCAATATTACCTTCATATGCTCTCTTTGCTTTTCGCCTTCCTCACTACACTAAGTACCATTTTTTAACGCTGTGTACTCACTCTTGCTAAGTACATGTGAACAGATCTTGAAGAAAAAAAAGAAAACAAAACATACTTTTCTTTTCTCTTTAATTCAAACCACTTTACAGAAAGTACAATTGTTTACAATGAACAAAGAAGTAGGTAGGTTTCCAATGCTTAATTAGTGTGTAAGAATATTGCAGAATCTGCTGTGCTGTGTACTTTGTAAAAACCATGAGAAGGGCTGGCTGGCTGGCTGGCTGGAGAAGAAATGATAAATGTCCTTTTTTTTAAGCATTCTCTCGGCCGGCCGTTTGGCGTATGATGTGTGGCAGAGCACTCTGGTACAGAGCGCCGCCAGTTCGAACCCCCACGATCTCGCTGCCACGGCCCTAGCTTGGGGGGCGGGGATGCGCATTTGCGTTTCCCCTTTTGCCTTTTCCTGCTCCAGCCAAGTCCTCCGCCTGCTCGACATCTCTCCTATTACCTTTTATTACGCTTGCACTCATGCCTTTGCCTTTCACCACTTCAAAACTGCGCCTACTTCAATATTACCTTCATATGCTCTCTTTGCTTTTCGCCTTCCTCACTACACTAAGTACCATTTTTTAACGCTGTGTACTCACTCTTGCTAAGTACATGTGAACAGATCTTGAAGAAAAAAAACAAAACAAAACATACTTTTCTTTTCTCTTTAATTCAAACCACTTTACAGAAAGTACAATTGTTTACAATGAACAAAGAAGTAGGTAGGTTTCCAATGCTTAATTAGTGTGTAAGAATATTGCAGAATCTGCTGTGCTGTGTACTTTGTAAAAACCATGAGAAGGGCTGGCTGGCTGGCTGGCTGGAGAAGAAATGATAAATGTCCTTTTTTTTAAGCCTTCTCTCGGCCGGCCGTTTGGCGTATGATGTGTGGCAGAGCACTCTGGTACAGAGCGCCGCCAGTTCGAACCCCCACGATCTCGCTGCCACGGCCCTAGCTTGGGGGGCGGGGATGCGCATTCGCGTTTCCCCTTTTGCCTTTTCCTGCTCCAGCCAAGTCCTCCGCCTGCTCGACATCTCTCCTATTACCTTTTATTACGCTTGCACTCATGCCTTTGCCTTTCACCACTTCAAAACTGCGCCTACTTCAATATTACCTTCATATGCTCTCTTTGCTTTTCGCCTTCCTCACTACACTAAGTACCATTTTTTAACGCTGTGTACTCACTCTTGCTAAGTACATGTGAACAGATCTTGAAGAAAAAAAACAAAACAAAACATACTTTTCTTTTCTCTTTAATTCAAACCACTTTACAGAAAGTACAATTGTTTACAATGAACAAAGAAGTAGGTAGGTTTCCAATGCTTAATTAGTGTGTAAGAATATTGCAGAATCTGCAGTGCTGTGTACTTTGTAAAAACCATGAGAAAAACAGCTGGCTGAAGAAGAAATGATAAATGTCCTTTTTTTTCAAGCCTTCTCTCGGCCTGGCTTGGGGGGCGGGGAGACGTGCACTCGCCTTTCCTTTTTGCTTTTTCCTGCTCTTGCCAAGTCCTCTGCCGGCTCTCTCTCCTATTACCTTTTATTACGCTTGCACTCATGCCTTTGCCTTTCACCACTTCAAAACTGCGCCTACTTCAATATTACCTTCATATGCTCTCTTTGCTTTTCGCCTTCCTCACTACACTAAGTACCATTTTTTAACGCTGTGTACTCACTCTTGCTAAGTACATGTGAACAGATCTTGAAGAAAAAAAAGAAAACAAAACATACTTTTCTTTTCTCTTTAATTCAAACCACTTTACAGAAAGTACAATTGTTTACAATGAACAAAGAAGTAGGTAGGTTTCCAATGCTTAATTAGTGTGTAAGAATATTGCAGAATCTGCTGTGCTGTGTACTTTGTAAAAACCATGAGAAGGGCTGGCTGGCTGGCTGGCTGGAGAAGAAATGATAAATGTCCTTTTTTTTAAGCCTTCTCTCGGCCGGCCGTTTGGCGTATGATGTGTGGCAGAGCACTCTGGTACAGAGCGCCGCCAGTTCGAACCCCCACGATCTCGCTGCCACGGCCCTAGCTTGGGGGGCGGGGATGCGCATTCGCGTTTCCCCTTTTGCCTTTTCCTGCTCCAGCCAAGTCCTCCGCCTGCTCGACATCTCTCCTATTACCTTTTATTACGCTTGCACTCATGCCTTTGCCTTTCACCACTTCAAAACTGCGCCTACTTCAATATTACCTTCATATGCTCTCTTTGCTTTTCGCCTTCCTCACTACACTAAGTACCATTTTTTAACGCTGTGTACTCACTCTTGCTAAGTACATGTGAACAGATCTTGAAGAAAAAAAAGAAAACAAAACATACTTTTCTTTTCTCTTTAATTCAAACCACTTTACAGAAAGTACAATTGTTTACAATGAACAAAGAAGTAGGTAGGTTTCCAATGCTTAATTAGTGTGTAAGAATATTGCAGAATCTGCAGTGCTGTGTACTTTGTAAAAACCATGAGAAAAACAGCTGGCTGAAGAAGAAATGATAAATGTCCTTTTTTTTCAAGCCTTCTCTCGGCCTGGCTTGGGGGGCGGGGAGACGTGCACTCGCCTTTCCTTTTTGCTTTTTCCTGCTCTTGCCAAGTCCTCTGCCGGCTCTCTCTCCTATTACCTTTTATTACGCTTGCACTCATGCCTTTGCCTTTCACCACTTCAAAACTGCGCCTACTTCAATATTACCTTCATATGCTCTCTTTGCTTTTCGCCTTCCTCACTACACTAAGTACCATTTTTTAACGCTGTGTACTCACTCTTGCTAAGTACATGTGAACAGATCTTGAAGAAAAAAAAGAAAACAAAACATACTTTTCTTTTCTCTTTAATTCAAACCACTTTACAGAAAGTACAATTGTTTACAATGAACAAAGAAGTAGGTAGGTTTCCAATGCTTAATTAGTGTGTAAGAATATTGCAGAATCTGCTGTGCTGTGTACTTTGTAAAAACCATGAGAAGGGCTGGCTGGCTGGCTGGCTGGAGAAGAAATGATAAATGTCCTTTTTTTTAAGCCTTCTCTCGGCCGGCCGTTTGGCGTATGATGTGTGGCAGAGCACTCTGGTACAGAGCGCCGCCAGTTCGAACCCCCACGATCTCGCTGCCACGGCCCTAGCTTGGGGGGCGGGGATGCGCATTCGCGTTTCCCCTTTTGCCTTTTCCTGCTCCAGCCAAGTCCTCCGCCTGCTCGACATCTCTCCTATTACCTTTTATTACGCTTGCACTCATGCCTTTGCCTTTCACCACTTCAAAACTGCGCCTACTTCAATATTACCTTCATATGCTCTCTTTGCTTTTCGCCTTCCTCACTACACTAAGTACCATTTTTTAACGCTGTGTACTCACTCTTGCTAAGTACATGTGAACAGATCTTGAAGAAAAAAAACAAAACAAAACATACTTTTCTTTTCTCTTTAATTCAAACCACTTTACAGAAAGTACAATTGTTTACAATGAACAAAGAAGTAGGTAGGTTTCCAATGCTTAATTAGTGTGTAAGAATATTGCAGAATCTGCAGTGCTGTGTACTTTGTAAAAACCATGAGAAAAACAGCTGGCTGAAGAAGAAATGATAAATGTCCTTTTTTTTCAAGCCTTCTCTCGGCCTGGCTTGGGGGGCGGGGAGACGTGCACTCGCCTTTCCTTTTTGCTTTTTCCTGCTCTTGCCAAGTCCTCTGCCGGCTCTCTCTCCTATTACCTTTTATTATGCTTGCACTCATGCCTTTGCCTTTCACCACTTCAAAACTGCGCCTACTTCAATATTACCTTCATATGCTCTCTTTGCTTTTCGCCTTCCTCACTACACTAAGTACCATTTTTTAACGCTGTGTACTCACTCTTGCTAAGTACATGTGAACAGATCTTGAAGAAAAAAAACAAAACAAAACATACTTTTCTTTTCTCTTTAATTCAAACCACTTTACAGAAAGTACAATTGTTTACAATGAACAAAGAAGTAGGTAGGTTTCCAATGCTTAATTAGTGTGTAAGAATATTGCAGAATCTGCAGTGCTGTGTACTTTGTAAAAACCATGAGAAAAACAGCTGGCTGAAGAAGAAATGATAAATGTCCTTTTTTTTCAAGCCTTCTCTCGGCCTGGCTTGGGGGGCGGGGAGACGTGCACTCGCCTTTCCTTTTTGCTTTTTCCTGCTCTTGCCAAGTCCTCTGCCGGCTCTCTCTCCTATTACCTTTTATTACGCTTGCACTCATGCCTTTGCCTTTCACCACTTCAAAACTGCGCCTACTTCAATATTACCTTCATATGCTCTCTTTGCTTTTCGCCTTCCTCACTACACTAAGTACCATTTTTTAACGCTGTGTACTCACTCTTGCTAAGTACATGTGAACAGATCTTGAAGAAAAAAAAGAAAACAAAACATACTTTTCTTTTCTCTTTAATTCAAACCACTTTACAGAAAGTACAATTGTTTACAATGAACAAAGAAGTAGGTAGGTTTCCAATGCTTAATTAGTGTGTAAGAATATTGCAGAATCTGCTGTGCTGTGTACTTTGTAAAAACCATGAGAAGGGCTGGCTGGCTGGCTGGCTGGAGAAGAAATGATAAATGTCCTTTTTTTTAAGCATTCTCTCGGCCGGCCGTTTGGCGTATGATGTGTGGCAGAGCACTCTGGTACAGAGCGCCGCCAGTTCGAACCCCCACGATCTCGCTGCCACGGCCCTAGCTTGGGGGGCGGGGATGCGCATTTGCGTTTCCCCTTTTGCCTTTTCCTGCTCCAGCCAAGTCCTCCGCCTGCTCGACATCTCTCCTATTACCTTTTATTACGCTTGCACTCATGCCTTTGCCTTTCACCACTTCAAAACTGCGCCTACTTCAATATTACCTTCATATGCTCTCTTTGCTTTTCGCCTTCCTCACTACACTAAGTACCATTTTTTAACGCTGTGTACTCACTCTTGCTAAGTACATGTGAACAGATCTTGAAGAAAAAAAAGAAAACAAAACATACTTTTCTTTTCTCTTTAATTCAAACCACTTTACAGAAAGTACAATTGTTTACAATGAACAAAGAAGTAGGTAGGTTTCCAATGCTTAATTAGTGTGTAAGAATATTGCAGAATCTGCTGTGCTGTGTACTTTGTAAAAACCATGAGAAGGGCTGGCTGGCTGGCTGGCTGGAGAAGAAATGATAAATGTCCTTTTTTTTAAGCATTCTCTCGGCCGGCCGTTTGGCGTATGATGTGTGGCAGAGCACTCTGGTACAGAGCGCCGCCAGTTCGAACCCCCACGATCTCGCTGCCAAGGCCCTAGCTTGGGGGGCGGGGATGCGCATTTGCGTTTCCCCTTTTGCCTTTTCCTGCTCCAGCCAAGTCCTCCGCCTGCTCGACATCTCTCCTATTACCTTTTATTACGCTTGCACTCATGCCTTTGCCTTTCACCACTTCAAAACTGCGCCTACTTCAATATTACCTTCATATGCTCTCTTTGCTTTTCGCCTTCCTCACTACACTAAGTACCATTTTTTAACGCTGTGTACTCACTCTTGCTAAGTACATGTGAACAGATCTTGAAGAAAAAAAACAAAACAAAACATACTTTTCTTTTCTCTTTAATTCAAACCACTTTACAGAAAGTACAATTGTTTACAATGAACAAAGAAGTAGGTAGGTTTCCAATGCTTAATTAGTGTGTAAGAATATTGCAGAATCTGCTGTGCTGTGTACTTTGTAAAAACCATGAGAAGGGCTGGCTGGCTGGCTGGCTGGAGAAGAAATGATAAATGTCCTTTTTTTTAAGCATTCTCTCGGCCGGCCGTTTGGCGTATGATGTGTGGCAGAGCACTCTGGTACAGAGCGCCGCCAGTTCGAACCCCCACGATCTCGCTGCCACGGCCCTAGCTTGGGGGGCGGGGATGCGCATTTGCGTTTCCCCTTTTGCCTTTTCCTGCTCCAGCCAAGTCCTCCGCCTGCTCGACATCTCTCCTATTACCTTTTATTACGCTTGCACTCATGCCTTTGCCTTTCACCACTTCAAAACTGCGCCTACTTCAATATTACCTTCATATGCTCTCTTTGCTTTTCGCCTTCCTCACTACACTAAGTACCATTTTTTAACGCTGTGTACTCACTCTTGCTAAGTACATGTGAACAGATCTTGAAGAAAAAAAACAAAACAAAACATACTTTTCTTTTCTCTTTAATTCAAACCACTTTACAGAAAGTACAATTGTTTACAATGAACAAAGAAGTAGGTAGGTTTCCAATGCTTAATTAGTGTGTAAGAATATTGCAGAATCTGCTGTGCTGTGTACTTTGTAAAAACCATGAGAAGGGCTGGCTGGCTGGCTGGCTGGAGAAGAAATGATAAATGTCCTTTTTTTTAAGCCTTCTCTCGGCCGGCCGTTTGGCGTATGATGTGTGGCAGAGCACTCTGGTACAGAGCGCCGCCAGTTCGAACCCCCACGATCTCGCTGCCACGGCCCTAGCTTGGGGGGCGGGGATGCGCATTTGCGTTTCCCCTTTTGCCTTTTCCTGCTCCAGCCAAGTCCTCCGCCTGCTCGACATCTCTCCTATTACCTTTTATTACTTGCACTCATGCCTTTGCCTTTCACCACTTCAAAACTGCGCCTACTTCAATATTACCTTCATATGCTCTCTTTGCTTTTCGCCTTCCTCACTACACTAAGTACCATTTTTTAACGCTGTGTACTCACTCTTGCTAAGTACATGTGAACAGATCTTGAAGAAAAAAAAGAAAACAAAACATACTTTTCTTTTCTCTTTAATTCAAACCACTTTACAGAAAGTACAATTGTTTACAATGAACAAAGAAGTAGGTAGGTTTCCAATGCTTAATTAGTGTGTAAGAATATTGCAGAATCTGCAGTGCTGTGTACTTTGTAAAAACCATGAGAAAAACAGCTGGCTGAAGAAGAAATGATAAATGTCCTTTTTTTTCAAGCCTTCTCTCGGCCTGGCTTGGGGGGCGGGGAGACGTGCACTCGCCTTTCCTTTTTGCTTTTTCCTGCTCTTGCCAAGTCCTCTGCCGGCTCTCTCTCCTATTACCTTTTATTACGCTTGCACTCATGCCTTTGCCTTTCACCACTTCAAAACTGCGCCTACTTCAATATTACCTTCATATGCTCTCTTTGCTTTTCGCCTTCCTCACTACACTAAGTACCATTTTTTAACGCTGTGTACTCACTCTTGCTAAGTACATGTGAACAGATCTTGAAGAAAAAAAACAAAACAAAACATACTTTTCTTTTCTCTTTAATTCAAACCACTTTACAGAAAGTACAATTGTTTACAATGAACAAAGAAGTAGGTAGGTTTCCAATGCTTAATTAGTGTGTAAGAATATTGCAGAATCTGCTGTGCTGTGTACTTTGTAAAAACCATGAGAAAAACAGCTGGCTGAAGAAGAAATGATAAATGTCCTTTTTTTTCAAGCCTTCTCTCGGCCTGGCTTGGGGGGCGGGGAGACGTGCACTCGCCTTTCCTTTTTGCTTTTTCCTGCTCTTGCCAAGTCCTCTGCCGGCTCTGACTGTGCAATTTATCCCGGGAGAAGTGTAATGAGAGCAATAAAGTCCTACATCCCATTAATGCCTATCAGAGGATAAGGTCTTCTCATAGTGGTTCATTATTTCAGAGCTGGAAAGGATAGGTTATTATGCAGCCTGGTATACGTGAGTATATAAATGCAGACTGTGACACTGAATCTGGTATAATAATAATGGGTGCCTTGATAACTTGGGTTGTATAGACGTGGTCGCGGTACCGATTTCCTCTGGTTTATTTAAGAAAAGAAAAGTAGCAGGTTTTATGCTGCATTTATTTGAATTTGGCAAAAGGGGGGTTGGTACAAACTAAACTAAAGTGATAACAAATTATTGTTAAATGTAAATATGATAAATGGAGACCATTGTGAGTTATGCCAGTAATGGAATTAATATTTCTCACGAACACTAGGGCACCAAAAATTGGAAAACAATTCAAAAATAATTTTTTGTGTGAAAGAGATAAACAGAGAAAGTTAGTTGAAAAGCAACTGAAGCAGAAATATTAAAATATCCTACTGCTGTCAGTCAGTGTTGAAATCAGAAAGTAAAGTCTTGTTGCACCACTTTTCTAAAAAGTCTGTCATGATATCTGTGCTTGAGCCAGCTGGCCTTTCATCCTAACATCTCACTTATTATATAAGAGTCACACTTCTTCTAATTTCCTTGTTGGAAAGTTAGTTGATATGCAGCATAGATGGTGTACGCATAAACTTGGTTTCTGGGGAGTGGTCCTCATTCCAGTCAAAAAGGATGATAAAGAAGGGTATGCTTCAGGGATGGCCTACCTTGTGAGTGACATGTTGATACCCTTTGAGTTTGCAGTTGGACGAGGCTTCAACTCAAGGGTCACATCACAGCTATGTCAATCTTTTAAGAACCAGGCAAACGTAAAAGCAGCTGTTGAACAGGCGCTTTTACTCAGCTTTTCTTAGCTTAACTACAAACATGATTATGTAAATTATTGCTCAAGGTGGTCATGAACAAATGACCACAAATGTTGGTCCCAAACAACACCATTCACGTTCGTATCATATGATTTGATTTGATATCTGTGGCCAATTTGGATTCACCAATTAACCTAACCCCACCAACTGAATGTGGCAGGAAAAGGGGGGAACACACAGACTCAACACAGAAAGGCTCTGGCCAGCTGGTGGAGTTGAACTCAAGACCTTCTTGCTGTGAGGCAACACTGCTAATCACCCCAAGTTAGAAACCACTGGGAAAAAATTAATCTAATGCAAGGAAGCTCCACCCTCCCCTATATGGTCTGAGTAGATGCTTAAGTCCATTTAAAGCAATTCCAGCCTCTTTTGTTTAAAGCAAACAAATAGCAGACAGGTAACTCAAGAAAAGAGAAAAAAAAAGTAAGGTGAGTTATAAATCATTGACAGAACAATGCAAACTAAATGTGCGCACCAACATTTACAACACAGTGTAATGTCATATTCTATACTAAAACAAACTAATCACCTTAATTAGTTTGTGAAGTTTGCGGACGACACTACAGTGGTGGGTCTTATCACCAACGGTGATGAGACGGCTTACAGGGAGGAGGTCAGCGCCCTGACCCACTGGTGTCAAGACAACCATCTCACCCTCAACGTCGCAAAGACAAAGGAGTTGATAGTGGACTTCCGGAGGTGCAGAGAAGTACACACCCCCATCACCATCAACGGCGCTGCTGTGGAGAGAGTGAGCAGCTTCCGGTTCCTTGGCGTACACCTGGCTGAGGATCTTACGTGGTCAGTACACACAAACAAAACAGTGAAGAAGGCGCAGCAGCGCCTCTTCTTTCTCAGGAGACTGAAAAGATTCGGCATGAGCCCCCGCATCCTCAGGACCTTCTATCACTGTGCCATTGAGAGCATCCTCACTGGATGCATCACCACCTGGTATGGCAACAGCACCGCCTACAACTGCAAAGCTCTCCAGCGAGTAGTGCGGTGCTCTGAACGGATAATTGGAGGTGAGCTTCCCTCCCTCCAAGACATCTACAGGAAGCGGTGCCTGAGGAAAGCGGGGAGGATCATCAAGGACTCCAGTCACCCCAGCCATAAACTGTTCAGACTGCTTCCATCAGGAAGGAGGTTCTGCAGCATCCGGTCCCGTACCAGCAGACTGAGAGACAGCTTTTTCCATCAGGCCATCAGACTGCTGAACACGTCATAGACACCTCAGCTTCACTACTGGAACTTCAACATTATGCACTCCACACTGTATATAAATGCCACTTGTTTTGCACATATTCAACTCTGTATATTTTATATATTTTATTATTATTATTATTATTATTATTATTTTATTTTATTTTTTTACTATTTAATTTGTAAAAATGTGTATACACACACACACACACACACACACACACACACACACACACACACACACACACACGTAGGAAAATATTTAGTATACACATCCAGAAATGCATACACTATTATATATTGTACATATATTTATTAGTTTCAGGTTGGCCATTCTTGTATTTTGCTCGTTTGTGTTGTTGTGTTTGCACATCTCTGTTGCTTGTGGGGCTCGCACACAAGAATTTCACTCGCATGTGCTGTGCCAGTGTGCCTGCACATGTGATGTGACAATAAAAAGTGATTTGATTTGATTTGAATTAAAGTAACGGTTTACGCTGTAACTTTGGCAAATGCAAAACCTAAATATGAAAAATTAGGTGGGACAGTAAAACCTAAACTCTGGATCCGTCACATACTGAATGCTGTGCCTTCATAAACTGATAAGGTCATCAGACTTTCGCCTGCAGACCTCACTGTGTGTGCGGCGACTTTAAATGTTCAGACAGAGATACGGTCAGGAGGGAGGGAGCGAGAAAGAGATCTTGCAGACTTAATTAAGTTAAAGAAATAATCTCCATGACTCCATCTTCAAACATGTTTGAAAAAAACAGAAAAAAACATGCACTGCAGCAAAATTGATGTTTTAACACAGTTTTTAAAAAAATATATTGATCACCTATTTGATAAAGTGTTTAAAAACCGCTCTGAGCTAACCATCACCATGGAAACATAACACATAGGAGATAATGGCTGTTCATTAAATCTGGCCATTTGGGTTTACTGAGCTGAACAAAGATTTGTGGGGCCCCGAGTTTATAGAAGGTTAAAAAAATCAATTTTAATCGCCATATTAAAAAGGCAGACCTACATATTTTTCCACTGTTCATGCATAATGTTATGAATAAATTGCAGAAACAACTCACTTGTCTTGTTCTGTACATTTGAGACTGATGGTGGTGACATCACATGTTCAGCAGTCAGTGAAGTGCCACAGGTGCTGGCAGAGATTTGACAGTCTGTCAGGGTTAATGAGACCCCCACGTTTGCAGGCTTTTATCTACAAGAGAGGCAGAAAACTAAATGATGAACAATTGTGAGACGTCTGAAAGCAATGTGGGAAAAACATTACCAAGCTGTTGTCTCTGCTTTCACTCTCTGTGGTTTGTGTGGTTTTCACAGTTAACGTATTCTAATTAGTGGAGTTTGGCAGCTTTTGTGGTAAAGATCATGACACTGCATGGCGGTGATGACAATTAAGCTAGTCATTTCTATCAATTAATCAGTTCGCCTCTGGCACCACATCTTTGCCTCTCTGTGGTTACTGACTCACTTGTTTCAACAGATGGATTAAACAGCTGTTAATTGCCTGTGAAAGTTCATGTTCACTCTTTGCTGTTGGGAAGATTTCATGATGTGGCCATAACTGAAACAATAACGCTAAACTGTTCTGCTAAATATTTTTACAGGAGCAAAGATGTTTAGGTTGCCTGAATCAAGTCAGATTGAATTTACATGATTTCCTATGGTGATATTAAAAGCAAGTTATATTTGGGATGAAAAATTAAATGTCAGTCTGCTGAATATGATCAAAATTGACTGTGATGATGCTTATATCCATCCATCCATCCATTTTCTGCCAATTATTCTTGGTCGCAGTACATCCACCCGTTCCCAGCTCCTTTCACCATGGGCATTTCCAGATTGGATCAGAGTCCAGTCCCTCTCCGGGAGGATGGTTCCAGAACTCAAGCCATGTATTGAAATTAACCTGACGATATCTGGCTCGTTTCTGTCACCTCACACACTAACTCAGGCTCCTTCCCCACCATAGAAGTGGTGTTCCTTATTCCATGAGCTCCTTTACATCGCCTGACAAACATTGCACCAGACCCATACGGCGTGTCCTGCAGGTGGTGAACCCACAAGAGGCCCATGTTGCCCCTTCAGGCTGATCACGACCAGGCCCCATGAGCTAAGCCCTGGTATTTGTAACTCATTCTTTGTCTGGCCCCTCACCCAGCACAAGTTTGCCTTTGGACCCTACAAGGATCAAAAGACCCTGAAAGAAGAAGCTGATGTTGTCTCCCAGCAGTCACAGTGGAATCATTAAAAATAAAATTTAATGTGACGCTCATAAAATAAATAAAGGCATTTATTCAGAAATGTGGTGGGTGTGAGTGATCAGCTGTTCTACCAGTTGATTTTCACCAAAGTTGTTCTCAAACTGTGGAGAAAAAGAACTACCAGCACATACTGCAGAATTTGAATTACTGGCATCTGCACTCCAAGGTTCAAAGCAGTTGCCATAAAACATTTTTAAAATTACCTTGGATTGAAAACTGTTGGCTTGTAATATGAATTACATGACTTAAATGTTCCCATTTCGTTTGTTTTGCTGCACACCTGCAAACGTCAAAACTACTTCCCCTCATTGCATCTGTTTTTGGTGATCTAATCCTAAAGAGATGATCCTTGCAACATTACCAATGCCAGTAGACATCTGACACAAACCCAAGCCTGCATTGCACATCCAGTAATCCAGAATACATCTATAACACAAGACTGCAGGTCTACCTCGACACAGATGGTCTCTGATGCAGCTTTGGCAGTACACACATGCTTATTTTGAAGAAACCCTTAAAGTAGCTTAAACCAATCACCCTGCTGGATGCACCCAGTTCCCAGGGCGTTATGTCTATTAACAATAATAATTCTCTGTGACAGCTGACTTCCTCCTGCAGTGCCATGCTTCTTTTCTTAACACCTTATCACTTTCTCTAGATCCACAAAGACACAGTGAAGCGACTTCTGATCTTCTCCAAGCTTCTCCATCAACACTCTCAAAGCAAACACCACATCTGTAGTGCTCTTTCTCAGCATGGAAGCCATATTGCTGCTCACTGTTCATCACCGCTCTCCTTGACACAGCTTCAACAATTCTTTCTCATATCTTCCTGGTATGACTCATCAGCTTTATCCTTCTGTAGTTGCTACAGGTGGCAACATCAACCCTGTTCTTGAAAATCTGTATCAGTGCACTTCTTCTCCATTCCTCAGGTATCCTCACACTCTCCAGAATTGTGTTAAACAATATAAACAATCGTCCACTGCCTTATCTCCTAAACATTTTTGTACCTCCACAGGTATGTCATCAGGACTAACTGCTTTTCTACTCTTCATCCTCTTCTTAGTTGCCCTCACCTTCTCCTCACTAATCCTCTGCACTTCCTGATTAAATAACTGTTCTTCCCACATCCATCCGCCTCCCTCTCTCAGTCTCTCTTATTTTTCTTCATTCATCTTCATGTCATCTGTTTTTAGAATTAGTAATTCAGGTACTTCCTTAGTGTTTACTCTCTTATCCGCTTAATGGAAACTGGAATTATTGTGCTGTGTTATGTACATTTTGGGAAATACACTTATTTGTTTTCATAGATAAGAAGATCAATACAACTCTGTCTGCAAATGAAATTAAGCTGAAGGCAGTCAGGTTGAAGTCATGGAAGCCGTGAATCTCTTAGCTCATGAGACTGATTTCTTTTATGATGTTTCTGTGGCTTGGAATGCCATTTAAATGATATAAAAATAAAGTAATGGAGGCTATAGCGAATCTAGGCTGAGATGACGGTGTCGGTGCTCAAACTCAGGAAGCTAGACCACCTTAATTCTTTTAGAACCCTCTTCTGCATTCATATTGATCGTTCCTTCTGGAAACTCAAAGATGAAAGAAGACGTGGCAGGCCTAGAAACTATCAAAACTATCTACACTCGTTGGAAGTCATGTCCTTAAGAAATAGTAAGCAGTACATCAAACCCTGACACAGGACACAGGCACCACAGACCCTTCAGTTTATCAATCTAGTATTCACTGAAGCCTAATCAGAAATGGTCTCATTGGAAAGGTAGCTGTCAATCAGGAAACCATTCTTAAGTAAGGGAAACAGAGAGAAAAGGCTGAAGTGTACTAAATTACACAAGAACTGGACTAAAAATCAGTGGCAACAGGTCTGATGGAGTGATAAATTCAAATTTGAAAATTCTGGTTAAAATTCTGGACAGAGGAGGTCAACAGAGAGGCACAGCAGTGAGCTGTACCTCTCTGTCTGGACTCTACACGTGCCCCAGTGGGTGTTTTTATTAAAATTATGCAAAGTAATGCTTGCTCAGTTGCTAACATGTCTCATATAAGTCTCATACCCTGGTTACATAATCAACCTCTGAATTTCCTGTAAAAAGTAAAGCGTCTTTGGAAGTCCACTGGTTTTGTTGACCATTGTGAATTCTTCAAAGAGCTCCTTTGCTCTTAAAATGAGGCAGTCAAAAAGGCTAGATCCTTATATTTCTATAATCTTATGAACTGTCATAAGATTAATCCCAGGGTATTATTTGATACTATAAACCACATTGTTTCTCTTCAACATCAGCATGCCGCGCTACTTTCTGATGACGACTGTGACACATTTCTCAATCACTGTGTAAATAAGGCGATGAACCTGAGATCGAAAATCTCCTCAAGTCGCTCACCTTATGAAGATGGTCCTCAGTGCACTGAGTCATTTATTTCTTCTTCACCAATTTCACTTAATGACTTAACTTCAGTAATATTGAAGTGCTCCTTAGACAAATTACCTTCTTCTATCCTATCTGGGAGTTTCGTCAGCATTGGTCCTTTATTGCTGTCTATCATTAACATCTCACTGAGGCAATGTTGTTTTCCATCCTATTTTAAACATGCTGAGGTAACTCCCCTACTAAAGAAAACTAATCTTAAACCCAGCGCAAGTAATAATTATCACCCTATTTAAAAATTGCTAGTAAATTAGAAAAAAATGGTAGAAAATCACTTCAGATCTTTATTATGGAAATGACTGATTTTGTACCCCTTTCAGTCTGACTTTCAAAAGCAGCACTCCACTGAGACCACTCTCTTGAAGGTCTATAATGATCTGTTAATGGCTTTTCATGCAGGAGATTGTTCTGTAATTATTTTACTTGATCTTAGTGCAGCTTTTGATACCACTGACCATAAAACCTTACTTAATAGGCATAAGGTTTTGACTGTTTTTTTCTGTCTCTGCGTCAGACTAGTTTTCTTTTTACTTATCTGATAGGATCTTCTCACTAACCTATGGGGTTCCACAAGGTTCAATCTTGGGGCCATTATTACTTTCTTTCTACATGCTTCCTTTAGCTGACATTTTTTTTTTTAAAAACATTTCTTATATTTTTTAGGCTGATGACTTTCAGCTGTATATGTCTTTTCAACCCAGTATCACAGAAAAATGTGTAATAGACACGCCAATCTACCATGTACATTTCACGCTTTTTGCCTCTCCATAAGTCTTCGATAAAGTTTCCCAGCATTATCAATTGCCTTGGTTCTCTGTCACTGAATGTAAAGCCTTATGCAATAAATATTGGTGTCATTGTCACGGGTTGCTCTGAGGATCCACTCGCAGGACTCCGGAGTGTGTTGTAACAGAGACAGTTTATTCACAAATATCTTCACCAAGTGTATTTACAGGCAGTGCGAGGACAGTGCTATATACAAGATGTGCGAGGACGGGTTCCAGGGCTCCAGGGAAAACAAGGGGATCACACACACGCTCACGCCAACCTCTCTCCGCTAGTGACCAGCCACCTCATACACGCTCCACACGGGGAAACACGGGGACGGGTCCGGGGAATCTAGAACAGAGAGACAAGTGTTACTTTCTGAGTCGGAAGTGTGGGAAACTAGGGCTCGACGTGTACTGACAGGAGTCTTCACAACAATCCAGCGTTGAACAGCTGATCTCCTCCTTCTGATATACCAGCTGGTCTGATGAGGCCTAGGTGTGCATGATCCGGGAGGGCGTGGGCCGAGGGCGTGAACCCGCCATGAGTTCCACCCCGGCAAAACAGGGGAGGGGGAGAGAGATTGCTGATCAGTGCCTTGCCGACCCCGCAGGTCGTGACAGTACCCCCCCGCCAACGGGAGCCTCCCGGCGACCCCCAGGCGCCTCAGGGTGAGCCGCATGGAACCGCCGAACCATGGCCCGGTCCAGCAGAGCCGCCCGCGGGACCCAGGAACGCTCCTCAATGCCATAGCCCTCCCAGTCCACAAGATACTGCAGGCCACGGCCCCGGCGCCTGACGTCCATAATCCGAGACACGGAGAAGGCCGGACGGCCAGCGACGACCCGGGCGGGCGGAGGGGGTCCGGAAGGAGGGCACAGAGGACTGGAACAGTGAGGTTTGATCTGCGAGACATGAAACACGTTGTGGATACGCATGGTCCTGGGGAGCTTGAGACGCACAGAAACGGGGTTAACAATGGAGTCCACTTCGAACGGGCCAATGAAGGAGGGGGAGAGCTTTTGCGACTCCGTCCTGAGAGGCACATACCGGGTCGAGAGCCAAACCTTCTGTCCAGGTGAGTAGGCCGGGGCCAGGGACCTGCGGCGATCCGCCTGCCGTTTGTTCCGGTCCGCCGTGCGAAGAAGGGCAGCTCTAGTGGCCCGCCACGCGCGCCGACACCGCCACAGGTGCTGCTCAGAGGGCACAAAGTGCTCACCTTCGATGGCAGGGAACAGGGGAGGTTGGTACCCCAGGGAGGCCTCGAACGGGGAGACGCCTGTGGCCGACGAGGTAAGGCTATTGTGAGTGTACTCCACCCACGTCAGTTGCTCACTCCAGGTGGTCTGATTAGTGGACGTCAAGCAACGGAGAGCCGTTTTGAGTTCTTGGTTGGCCCGTTCCGCTTGACCGTTGGTCTGTGGATGAAAACCTGACGAGAGACTAACCTGGGCCCCCAAGGAGGCGCAGAACTCCCTCCAAACACGTGACGTGAACTGTGGGCCTCGGTCCGAGACCACTTCAGCAGGGATCCCGTGGAGGCGAAACACATGAGTTGACAGAAGCCGGGCGGTCTCCAGGGCAGTGGGGAGCTTGGGGAGAGCGACAAAGTGGGCAGCTTTAGAGAAACGGTCGACAACGGTGAGGATGACTGTGTTACCTGATGACGGCGGAAGACCAGTGACAAAGTCAACCGCAATGTGGGACCAGGGGCGGCTTGGCGTAGGCAAGGGATGAAGTAGGCCGGCAGCAGGCTGGTTGACCGGCTTATTCTGGGTACAGGTTGGACAGGCAGCGATGAAGTCTTGGATGTCCTTGGCCAATGTAGGCCACCAGGCGAACCGCTTGATGAAGGTGACGGTGCGATGAATGCCCGGATGACAGGTGAGTTTTCCGCCGTGGGCCCATTGTAGCACTCGTGAGCGAACCAATGTGGGAACAAAGAGCACTCCCGGGGGACCAGTACCTGGATCCGGTTCCGCCCGCTGGGCCTCCCGTATGGCGGACTCGATCTCCCATGACAGGGCCCTGATAACGCACGTGGGAGGGAGAATGGGAGCCTCACGGGTGGGGTCCTCTGAGGTGGTGAATTGGCGGGAAAGGGCATCGGGTTTCACGTTCCGGGAGCCGGGCCTGTAGGTGATGGTGAAGCAGAATCTGGTAAAGAACAGAGCCCACCTGGCTTGTCGAGCATTTAGTCGTTTAGCCGACCGGATGTATTCGAGGTTCCTGTGGTCAGTCCATACCACAAAGGGTTCTGTTGCGCCCTCTAGCCAGTGGCGCCACTCCTCCAGGGCGAGTTTGATTGCCAACAGCTCCCTGTCCCCGATGTCGTAATTCTGCTCTGCAGGAGAGAGACAACGAGAGAAGTAAGCACAAGGGTGGAGCTTACCGTCTAGTTGCTGGGAGAGAACTGCTCCGACCCCTACATCCGAGGCGTCCACTTCCACGACGAACTGCCGCTTGAGATCCGGTTGCCGGAGGATGGGCGCCGACGCGAAACGTTTCTTTAGCCGGGAAAAAGCCTCCTGAGCCTGATCATCCCAGCAGAAAGGCACCTTAGGGGAAGTTAAACGGGTTAGTGGCAAAGCAATCTTGCTGTAGTCACGAATGAACCTCCGATAAAAGTTTGCAAAACCGAGGAACCGTTGAAGCTGCTTACGGTTAGGCGGCGTGGGCCAGTCTAAGACTGCTTGTACCTTAGCTGGATCGGTTCTTAAATCGCCCCGTTCAATGATGTAGCCCAAAAACGACACAGTACTCACATGAAACTCGCACTTCTCCCCTTTAACAAACAGCCGATTCTCCAGGAGGCGTTGCAGGACTTGTCTGACGTGATGTACATGATCCGGGAGAGAGCGGGAGAAGATGAGAATGTCGTCAAGGTACACAAACACAAAACGATCGATGAAATCTCAGAGAACATCATTGACTAGACTCTGAAAGACAGCTGGAGCATTAGTCAGTCCAAACGGCATGACCAAGTATTCAAAATGGCCCAGGTGCGTGTTGAAGGCTGTTTTCCACTCGTCACCCTCTCTCATCCTGACTAAGTGGTAAGCATTCCGCAGATCGAGCTTAGTAAAAATGGTCGCCCCCTGCAGGAGTTCGAAGGCGGAGGATAAAAGCGGCAGAGGGTATTTATTCTTAACAGTAATGGTATTGAGACCCCGGAAATCAATACATGGCCAAAGGCTTTTATCCTTCTTAGTGACGAAAAAGGACCCGGCAGCCACAGGGGATGAAGAGTGGCGAATCAGTCCATCAGCCAAGGATTCATTAATATACTTCTCCATGCATTCACGTTCAGGTTGAGAGAGACTGTATAAGCGACTAGTGGGAAGGGGTGCACCCGGGAGCAAATCAATACTGCAGTCGTACGGGCGATGAGGAGGAAGAGAGCGGGCGCGGTCCTTACAAAACACTTGCTTGAGATCATGATACTCTGACGGGATAGCTGAAAGGTCAGGGGGCTCGTGTGGTAGTGGTTTAGCTGCTTTAACGGGAGTAGCTGCTGTCAAACAGGTCATGTGACACTCCTCCCCCCACCCCAGAACCCTCTCCTCCCTCCAGTCGAGCACGGGGTTATGCTGGCGTAACCATGGAAATCCTAGCACCAGGGGCGTGAGAGGGGCTTCAAAGACATAAAACTGCAGCAGTTCAGTGTGATTCCCAGACAGCGTTAGGGACACGGGTTCTGTAACATGAGTTATGTCGGGAAGACGTTGACCGTTTAAAGAGGTGACCTGCAACAAGTGGGGTAATGCCCGTGCGGAAATCTTAAGTTTGAGAGCCAGGGACGCATCTATGAAGCTCTGCTCCGCACCAGAGTCAATCAGCGCCTGAAGAGAGTGAGAGGCAGAGTGGACAGTCACTTTAGCGGCTAGCATGAAGCGTGGAGGAGAATGTGAAAAGGAGACCTCGCCCACCCGTATCCTCCTTTCTACCGGCGGGCGGGGTCTTTTGGCCGAGCAGGACAGACCTTGGCGAGATGGCCCTTGCGGCCGCAGTAAAAGCACTCACCGGATCGCCATCTGTGTGCCCTCTCCTCCGGGGAGAGTTGAGAGCGTCCGATCTGCATGGGTTGCTCCTGCTTGTCGCCGCGGTCCACTTCCCGATCGCTACTTCCGCTTCCGCCGGAAGCTGACTCCGCACGCCCCACAGGCCTCTGGGAACCGTAGTTGCTGGCGCGGTGACGCGCCCTCAAATGTTCATCAACCTTAACACATAAGGCGATCACCTCCGATAGAGTCTTGGGCAGCTCCCTCATTAACAGTTCACCCTTAAGGACATCACAAACATTGTTCAATAAAGTACTTATCAGCGCAGGCTGCCCCCATCCCGTCTCCTCAGCCAGTGTCCAGAACTCCACAGAGAAGTCCGCCATACTCCGTCTTCCTTGTTTTAAGTTCAGCAAACGGTGGCCCGCTGCCTCAGCTCCGGTGCCCCTTTCGAACACACTTTTGAACTTTGAGAGAAAATCAACATAGGTAATCTCCGGGCTAGTCCGTAACACTGCTTGGGCCCAGTTCAAGGCTTGACCGCGGAGTAACTGAACGAAAAAGGCTATCTTAGCTCCATCACTTTCATACGTTCGCCGCAGCTGCCTAAACTGCAACGTAATCTGCGTTAGGAAACCAGCACACTTGTGGAACTCACCAGCGAATGGCTCCGGTGACGGTAGAGCTCGTTCCAGGGGTTCCGCGGAAGCGGGGGCTGGTGGCGTGGAGTGTTCCGGGGCCGGCGGCTGTGCAGGAGCAGACGGGGGTGGCATAGCGGGACCTGGCAGCGGAACGTGCTGAGCGAGAGCCTGAGTGAGTGCGATCAGCTGTTGGTTAATGTGTTGTAGCATCTGCTCGTGTCGCTCCAACACGGCTTCTGGAGGAGGGGTGGGTTGTAGAGCTGAGTCCGCTGGATCCATAGTATGGCTGGATTGTTACTGTCACGGGTTGCTCTGAGGATCCACTCGCAGGACTCCGGAGTGTGTTGTAACAGAGACAGTTTATTCACAAATATCTTCACCAAGTGTATTTACAGGCAGTGCGAGGACAGTGCTATATACAAGATGTGCGAGGACGGGTTCCAGGGCTCCAGGGAAAACAAGGGGATCACACACACGCCAACCTCTCTCCGCTAGTGACCAGCCACCTCATACACGCTCCACACGGGGACGGGTCCGGGGAATCTAGAACAGAGAGACAAGTGTTACTTTCTGAGTCGGAAGTGTGGGGAAACTAGGGCTCGACGTGTACTGACAGGAGTCTTCACAACAATCCAGCGTTGAACAGCTGATCTCCTCCTTCTGATATACCAGCTGGTCTGATGAGGCCCAGGTGTGCATGATCCGGGAGGGCGTGGGCCGAGGGCGTGAACCCGCCATGAGTTCCGCCCCGGCAAAGCAGGGGAGGGGGAGAGAGATTGCTGATCAGTGCCTTGCCGACCCCGCAGGTCGTGACAGTCATTCTTGACTCTGAAATCAAATTAGTTAGTTATGCCCTATTAAATGTGTCTATTAAACATTAAAGACTTTTAACTTTCTTTAATTTTTAATTTTCTGTTGCCTTGACAACTGTAATTTTCTTTATGTATGAAGCTGCCACTCAGCCTTGTACCAATACGAGATGCCACATCTTCCCTGTAGATTCTTTTTTTTTATTTTAAGTAAAGAATTATTTAAACATTCTTTCATTTGTTTTATAAGTAATATAGGTGCAGAAACCCTCTCATATAACCTGGTGCCTGTCCGTGAAAAGCTCTCCAAGTCAGTAAAAGAATCATGCGCTCTGAAATAAACCAGAAGCCAATGTAGCTGCATCAAGATTGGAGTTACATGTCAAAACTGGGAGGATTTTGCAGGAGCATTTTAAACAACCTGCAACCGTTCTAGGGAGGTTTTGCTAAGATGTATATAGTGCATTGCAGTAATTCAATTGTGACGAAACAAAAGCATGAATAATAATTTCCAGTTCAGAATGTGACAAAATGGAGTTTAATGGAGCAATATTTCTTAGATGATGAAAACAGGAATGAACAACAGACATTGACATGTGCATCCAAAGTAAAACCAGAATCAAAGGTTATACCATGGTGTCTAACAGAGGTTTGTGCCAAAAACAAGATGTCCAAGTGTCTCCTTTATCCCAGACATGCATTTTTCTGGTGTAATGACAATTATTTCAGTCCTTCATTGCTGGCACCAGATTATTTTTCTCAAAATCTGACCTCAAAACTAATTCCAGACCCCTTACATCTGACTACTCACTGCTCTCCACTGCTTTGAGAGATAGGGATCAGAGGACAGGCACAACGGCAGGCTATAAGAGAATTAGCTAACACTGCTGAGAGGACCAGTCACTGGCTATGGTTAAAAAGGGCTGACATCCCTTGGGCAGCTAAGGCAGTCAGCTAACCAGGAGAGAAAATAAAATATTCTGCTCTTCTCCCCTCTGCTCTTCTCCCCTTCTCTGGGAGGCAGTTGGGAGGTGGAGCGTACAGCCCGATCCGGCGGGAAGGTGTGGGAAGCCAGAGCTGGCCCCTTCCGGCTCTGTTTTCTGCTCTCTCCTATCTTGTCCCGTTTGTCTTACTTCTCTTTATCACCTTTTCTATCCCTCTGAAGAAGTGAGGTTCCATAAATGCTAAAGACGTTGCAGTTGCAGTGAATAGATAGGAGAAAATAAACTGTAGAAAACTAAACAGAAGAAAGAATAAGAGAAATACGAATTTAACATAAACCAGTGACACACTCCAGGGCCTGATCAACCCCGGCAGGGCCTCCTTGGATGAGGGTGTCTAGTGATAATGGCTGAAACACCCGATGAATCCAAGGTCCACCACTGACGATGTGTCCCAAATCTTAATATGATAATCTAGATGAGATCTAGATTGAGGCAATGGTACCACTGCGCCACCCAATATCAAGATATGTTCTCTAGATGAATAATGGCATGTTCCTGTTACGAAATGTTCCTCTCACATCTTTCCAGTGGAGTGTTTTGTATGGCCACAAACACACACACATTCACCTTAACACAGACACACAATTCAAAGTTCAAATTTTATAGCCTGCAACTGTTGACTGTGTGGTTTCAGTTCTGACATCCCACACACTGTCCACGCAACTTCACTAAATGTAACATGTTTGTGTATTTCTGTGTGTGTGTGTGGGTGCGCGTGTGTGTGTCAGCATTGTCTTTGCATTACATAGCTCTCCTATTTCAGGAATTAATGTTGGTATCCCGGATCATCAGATCATCTTTTTTCTTTCCACACAGTGAGAGCTGACGTGACTGTTTCATGTTGTTATCACTGCTATCACAGTGATATGAAATCTAATACTGGGCCATCATGAGGCAAGTTTTATTAAGTTTTCTCCTTCAGCTCATCAAAATTTTGTCTATAATAAAATATGCATTGTGTGAAAGTGATACTTATAATGACATTGACACTAAATGGTTCAGCGCTGTAGATCGCAGGGATAATATTTAATATTATTTGAATACTTTTACTGAAGATAAGACAAGGAGATTTATTTCCTAATAACCTTAATGATTACTGGTCTAACGAGGCCTCAGTGCTCAGTGGATGGTCTTCACTGTGAATAGAAATATGAACTGATTTAAACTTCATTGTCCTGAGCAATTTGCTTGGTTCCTATTCAAAATCCTCATTTATTAATCTTGTTTTGCAATAATTCAGAAAAAGGAACAAGGATGCCAAACAATATTTTTACTGGAGAATTTTATGAGAGACAAAAAAAAAAAAAAAAAAAAAAGGACATTCTTCCGTAGCTCATAAACTGAAGAGCAAGGTTTGGTAATTTACATGAAAAATGTAATCGATACACACTGAATTTCACGAGATAGCACTACATCTTCAAGAGGAATTAAAAATACACTTAACACATTATAGCAATACATTTTGTGGCAAAATCTTATAGAGCAGGTGATATTGCTTTTTTCTACCTGCAAATGTGACAGTGAAGGTTTAGATAATTTACAAAGTCATAAACAGACAGTTACCCTATAACAATTACGTGACAAGTTACTGGAATCGTTTAGCATACAGATGAAGAACAAAACTAGTGGGAGAACTTTGTTGATGATGGATGGAGTGCAGCAGAGGGAGCTGTTCCAGAGCTGAGCCCACTGGAGAATATTAAAGAGGAGACCAGACGCAAAGACGCTAAGCTGGGCTGGAAGCTGTTAGCACTACTGAAGCAGTATAACCTGATGTTGAGTGAACGACTCTTAAATATGCAGCTGGCTGATAAGCCGAGGGAGAGCAGGTGTGCTAGCCAGAGATCCAGTCGAAGCCGGTTGCATGACCTCATAGCTGTAGTAAGATTTACCTGCTCACACACCAGACCTCAGGGAAGAGAGACAAAGGAACTGTTGGAGGATAAGTGAGGAAAAGTCAAAGAAAAGGGGAGAAAAACAAAGGAAAGGCAGAAGTATCAGGGCACGAGGGACCATGATGGCTATGTTTTGGGTATGATGGTACATGCACACACTGAAAACAATAGTAGTAACACCCCTGAAGCTGTTAAAGAACTGCAGTGGATGAACATTTCAGTGTGGCTTTGCTCACAGTGAAGCTGCACAAACACGAGCTGAACAAAACCAGGATATTAATAAGACTAAAGGCCATCTGACGCATTGTGTAAATTAGAGAACTTTGGAGTTACCAGGCGGTGTGGTTTATAACCCGGGAGACAAAATTATGCAGCCTTTCATCGTGCTCTTGGCAGCAGTCCCTTTCTCCTGGATAGAGCTCTGCACACACAGATGACATGTTGGCAGTCAAAACGTATCGAAAAATCGTTAATGGGTACTGCGTAGGTGTAGGTTTGTGCTATTCTTGGTTTCACATTGGTCATAAGTATTTAAAAAAAACAAAAAAAACAAAAAACTTTCACTGCAGCCATTTTTTCTTTCACAATTATTCCTCTTTGCGGTGAACTCACTGCAGTTTCCTTCGGCAGTCACACAAACTTTGTCACTCAGTCAACATTTGACCCCTGAAAAGCATAATTTCCACTGCTCTTTGGTGGACTTAATGCAAGTGAATCTTCCCACAATCGTTTGCTTTTAACAGCCAGAGAGTTACAGAAAGGGTGGTGTTTGCTTATTCTGAATACAGTACGACATTGTGAAAGCAAGTATGTCACAAAACGGCTGTGTGCAAGCAGGAGAACGCAAACTCACCAAAATGGGAACTTGACTCAAAAATGCAGCTTTATTTGCTGAGCAGAAGTAAAGGTGATACAAAACAATGCAAATTCAACTGGGGGAAACTAATACACCAGGAGACACGGGAGAACCACACACAGCTATGAGGGAGGACACGACACTGACAGAAAGAAACACAGGGCTTAAATACACTGAGGGATAACAAGGGTAATGAGACACAGAAGGAGAGCACAGCTGGGAGTAATTAGACTGAACCAGACAAGGGAAGCAAGACTAGAAACACTGACATGGGACAAAGATCTTCAAAGTAAAACAGGAAACACACTGACTGAACTCAAGACATGTAAACCTCCGCACTGCAGTAAACGCCAGGACCGCCTCCTACAACGCGGGTCTCGCCACTGGCGATATGAGCGCCTACAAAGCGGCCTCATACGGCGCGCGGTGAGAGATGCCAAACGCCGGTACCGG